>NW_017297858.1:546227-562423 GCF_001594075.2 Trachymyrmex cornetzi | reverse complement strand
AGTGCAATGATAGCTTAAGTCAATTTAAGTATTGCTTTTTATTTTGTTTTTTTAAATGAGTTTAAAAAACACAGAGTCTAATTTCTGTTTTTATAATAGAAAAGTTTTTATTATACCTAGTTAAATATGTATACTCAGTTTGAAATTAAAAATAAATTTATTAATAAATGAGTTTTAAAATTAATTTTGTTTATTTTCTCAATAAACAAACTGACGTTATTTACCATCATTTTGACGTTAAAGATGTTATTTTAATGTCAAAATGACAATAAGTAATATCAGCTTGTTTGCTATATTAGAAGTACGATTTAGAAACCAGGTGATACAATTTAACGACCCGGTCTCCAAATCGTACCGAAAGCTACTTTTTTTTAAATCTAATTTAAACAATAATTTAATGTTTATTTTCGCAAAAGTATCGTTTTGTTTTATTGTCAATGAACCAAAGTTTATTATAAGTACAGAAATATTCTGATATCTTCAGTACTTTTATTTACAATTTTGTTTAAACGTTAGGGGGTACGATATAGGCGACTTCCCCCTAATGTAATTGAAATATATTTTTATTTATAACCTTGTAATATAAATTTTTTATAATAAATAGTTATCACAGAAATGTATTCATTAATTACTTACTGACTTGATTTATTTGAATATGAAAATTACAACAAAGAGTGAATTAATACGTACAGGTACGTTTGCTATTTTATTAATTTTTAAAATTATGTATTAATTTACTGTCATCATTTGTGAGAAATTTTATTAATTTAAACTCTAAAGTGTGTCTCTTAATATATATCAAATTTTATTACAATAATGACGTTACAATAATGACAGCAGTCATTAATTTAGATAGCGGGAACGATCGTCACGGAAATAGCAGGTCCTGATGATGTAACGTTATTTACGCGCCGGTATCCCATCGTTTCTTCGTTCTTTTTACCAACCTGTTAGCTTCGCTTGAGATGAATCCATAAAGCACCTCTAGACAGAGGCTGCTGAGTGAAGCTGACGTGCGCGAAGGGTATTCTGGGTGATTTACGACGTTTAAAATTAACGGCGAGTCTCGTAAGGTAGGAGACGGTAGGAAACGACCATTTTCTGCTGTTGTCGGTACTTTTCTTGCTGCTCGAAATGTCACACAGTTCCCGGCTCTCTAATTGAAAATAAGCGAGCCGAAAAACGTACATTTCTTTGTTTTCTATATAACTCGTTGCTAATTATGATTACATGCTAAAAATAAATTTGGAAATAGAATGCTGCAATTTTGAAGTAGTAACATTTAATCTTATTGTGTTTTAATGTTGAAGAAAAATTTAAATAAAAAACAGATTATTTTTTTTAGCATAAAAACTTGCATTTGTTGTGAAGGTAAATATCGTACTTAATTTTGTGATTATCATACTTAATTTTGTTTTAGAACAATAGTAATTCAATCCCTTGATTTATGACGAATTCGATTGCAAGCACTTTTGCGCACTGGTGCATATTAAAACGTTGTACACTGATTTAATTTAAGTATAAAAGTGAAATACAAATATTTCGAATTATAAAATACATATTTTACCTAATAGTACAATAAAATGTATTGAGTATTTCAGAATTTAATCAATTTCTATGTTTATGTATAAACATATCTTTATGTTATTTTGTGTACGGCGGCTTTAATGTGCACTAGTGCGTACTGAGTGCGTCCAATCGAACTCGCTATTAAAAACATTTTGTTATTTGTAACTTCTATGTGTGTTAAAATATAAATCAATCCATTTCTGGGGTTAGTTTTAAAGTAAAAACGTTCGTATTAACGTATGCGTTAGTAAATAATAAATTTAATTTAATTCGAATTTAATAAATTTTCTTGAATTAGATTGTATAAATCCATCGTTTTAATTAAATTAACCATATATTATGTATGAACGGTAACGATCTATAGAAATAATTAAAAATAATTCAAATTAGATATAATTTGACATTATTAATTTAACAGTATATACTATATTAAACCAAGAAAAGTACGTCTACATTATTTTCAGAATTTATTTAGAATTCTTTACACATATCTTGATATTTTTTTTCTGCAAGATTACGATAATACTGCGATAATTCGGATATCGATGTCAGTGATGATTGGCGATACAAGTTGTATGTATAAAATAATATTATAGACAAGATATCAATGTGTGACATCCGGTTAAATGCAACTATATCATACGCGTGCGAAAGAGGATAAAAGAAATAGGGGATGATCGATGGACGAGGTGCGATCGCAGTGAACGTACCATGTGGGGTTAACGAAACGAGAATAACCCCCGGGCAATTACACCAGTTAACTCGAGCAAAAGTGTTAGCCCAATAAGCCCGTTGATTGTCTCGAGTTATCCCAGACTACTCCCGCAGGACGTCGAGGACGGGTTTATCAATTTTTATGACCTGGCCGTAGAGGCAGTAATATCTGGCAACCTGATACAGTTGTGTAACATGACCGTCAATGATCGGAACCCCGCCTCGCTTTGCGGAACTAGTATTCAGGAGCAAGTAATATAAAACAGTATACTTCCGATGAAACGTTTTCTAAACTATAATAGGCGCTCATATATACCTTATATCATTTACACTTTTCGCAATTATATTTTATCGTTCGCGTGGTAGACTGTAGAGGCGTATGCTATTATTTTTCAGCGTACCAAGAAGTGTTTCGAATGTATTGTGTAGTGAACTTTACATTGTAACGTTCACTACAATACTTATATTATATTCAGATTGTTACACAGCAATATGGAGAATTTGAATACTTCTGAATTAAAAAAATCTCTTTCTCCCTTATTATAAAAAATTACGTGTATGTGTATAATATACATGTGATTTTTTGATGAGGGAAAAAGAGATTTTTTTAATTTATTATAAGGAAACTCTACAATAACGATCCTTATCTTTTTTTTATTTTGGAATTAAGCGGCTCCTATATAAACGCATAAAATGGAAACGATCAAGCCTCCTCGCTCGGTAAAGCGGGACGCATTGTGTACCAGGCCGATCCAAGCAAGCGTTACTCTCGCGCACTATAAATTACGGCGTCCAAGCACGTACAGAGGCGTTTCAGAAATTATTCAACTGTCTCCGCGGGATTGCCGGGCAAAAATACAAAGGCATGATTTATATTCGATCGTGCTTCTTATGCATTGAATGTTCGCTATGCCGGGCATGTGCGGCCGAAGAAATGGAAAGAGCGCGTAGAACGTGTCCGCGTCTTCTCATTTCTTGATCTCACTTCCTATTACGGCGATTTCCAATATTTGACCAAGCTTATGCCTAGCCATGAAGAAACGACTGTCCGTTGATAAACGTTGAATCACCAAGCAAATCCCTATGTCAAGTAAAATATTTAATTTAATGTCAGTTTGTAACATATTCATAACCTTTATTTTGATAATTCTATTGTAAAGTGAAATATTAGTTATTTTGTTAACTGATCAGTGCTATACTAAAAAGAACTGAAATCAAGAATCGAAACGACTATATCTTATTATTTTATTAATATACTTCTTACATAACTAGTTAGTGTCGGTTGTTATGGACTTTCCTTTTAATTTATGATTTATTTTTTGGCCTTATTCTTTTATATATTATTTAAAAAAAAACGGTTCGTGTATCATAGTTTAATGTCATGAAACAAAAATTGGAACGTATTTGTCAACGCAAAATATTTGAGGATAGACGGAAGAAAATGGGAGACAATTCGAAAGGCGGAAGATGCAGAATAGGATGAGATAGAAATGGAGGAACATCCATTGCTTTTGCGGAGTGGCGTTATGGAGGTAAAAGTGGCTACGTAACTTATATTCTGATTTGTTGCACTTTATGCATCGTAATGTTCACTACTCCATAAAATGTTCAGTGCGCGGAAAGACAACCACGGCATGGATTCTCGTCTGTATCGCAAGTTTCCGTGGAGAGGGCCTCATTATTTACTTAAGGTGCACGACTTGCCTTTTACTCGCTCTTCGCCGACCGTATCTACGAAGAGAAAGTCGGGTAATATCGATGTAGGAGAATGCAGACAAATTACAAACGTAAAGTATTTACTAGATTTTATGGACACGAATTTATCTTTAGTAAAGACTGTAAAAGTGAAACTGGGCTGTGTTATGGATTATTTAAAAAACTTTGGTATTTGCTATTTTTTCCTGCTGTGTTTATATTATACATATAGAAAATATATAAAATATAAACGAAATTTATAAAAAAGTGAATGAAATCAAATAAAATCAGTAAAAGTAAAAAAAATTATTAGTACCTTTTTAAAAGTATATTATATCGATCAAATTATTCCTTACAAAGAAGTTCGCTGCTATATAGTTTATAATAAATCTGCATTTCCTAATAAGAAGAAAAGGGATTAATTAGAAATTTAAGAAATAAAATTGTTAATAACGGTATAATTTATTCCACAGACTTATTTGCTATTTACGAGACACGATAAAAATCTGTAAAATTGTTGAAATTCCCATTTGAACTGACCCATTTTTTTGGAGAGCCTATCGATACTCGGATATTTCCACTGTTAAAATAGACATTACTACGTGC
Source organism: Trachymyrmex cornetzi (assembly GCF_001594075.2). NCBI lineage: Eukaryota > Metazoa > Arthropoda > Insecta > Hymenoptera > Formicidae > Trachymyrmex > Trachymyrmex cornetzi. The sequence goes on along the minus strand of NW_017297858.1, from coordinate 557,839 downwards.
GCCGACTGTAACCCCTCCATGTTATGCGAGCAATTCGCACGATCTACATTGTCGTTTCGAATGTCAGCTCGTAAAATCAATTCGGCCTTTATCGACGGATTAGAGTATCTCCCATGATTCGAGAACGATAGTAACGCTCGGGCGGACAAGCGATGCCACCATGTAAAAACCGTACAGATCGTATACCCGTATAACAATTTACGATCCAACGCCTCTTCTCTGGTTGCACGCTTCACCCAGCTCGATTTTTGATACGGAAATATTGTGCTCATCAGGGCGTTTATCGGTAAGAGAGGTCGACCTCCTGTTCACCTTTAAGGCTGACATCCGACGGCTCAACAGTCATGCTGGGAGTAACGAGCGACCTTTCTAACTTTTCATTATGAAAAAAGGTAGACATGATATAAATAATCGCGCTGAATATAAGCGATATTCGTATATTTATTATTTTTTCGCAAAAAAAAGTCAGAAAGATCTTAATAAAAGATCTTTTTAAAGATCACATTAATTATCGTAAAATTGTAGAATATTATGCAGAATATAGGTAAATTTGTATCCTTAATTTTTACAATTTCAATGTTGTAATCTGTTTTGCAAAATACGAATAAATACGAATAAATAGTAGCATTAGTCAATCTGGAACTCACCACGTAACTTTTGTTGGTGTTTTAATAATTCCAATGATCGAACCGGTAGAGTAGTTAGGCGAACCGCAGTTTTCGCGATACGCGGTCGGGCCGGCGGTCGCGATTCACTTTCTATTATTTTCTCGATGGCGCAGCGGGAGATTAATGTAGGTTGAGCACCGGTGTGGAGAGCGTGCCTGCACTACTAAACCATAGTCGTAGGTAGCTCTCGGGCTAGTGGCAGTCGGGACCAGCAGCTATAGACTCGTCTAGTTGGTAGCTGTGGCGCGTCTCGCTCGTTATAACCACAGACTTGCTACCCGGGGGTTGGTCGAGGGAGAGGGTGGATGGAAATACAGGGGTTGGAGAAGCCAACTGGAGAGATGTATATAAGTCCTACATGCGAGGAATAAACGTTGCATGCTGGTAGCGTCCACGCCCCACGTCCAGAGCCTGTAATACGTCGGTTAGGTCAAGTGGATTCTGTCGTGCGAACCAAACGGTGGCTATGCTCTGACTGTATAACCACAAGGTGTGACGAAGTTGAACTGATTTCAGAATGGTCAAAGGTGTGACTAATTATTTCCACAATTGTACATAGGCGAGAATGTGTTAGATTGATATATCGATTTGTAGAAACAGATATATATTATACAGGTATTGATTTGTAGAAATGCAGTTAAGCCGTTATAATTTTTTTCTATAATATTATTCACTTTAAGAAGATATAGTTGAAAATTAACATTTTTTTTAAAGTTTATTTTATACTCTCGACGCGAGAGATTTCTTGATGTCGAGGCCTTTATCGCGTTGCATATACGCGTATTGAATCTACGTGCCGAAACTGCCGACGTGATAGAAGATCGGTAGAAATCTTCCGTGCTATAAAGCACGGAAGCCTCGAGATATTCGTCGAACCAGCGCTCGTTACAGCCTGACGCCTCGTCGTTGACTGCGGTGGTGACGACGGTGAGGTGGTGAGTGGATTTAAACGTTCACACTAGATTACGCAAATGGGACGATAATGCGGCGAATCATTTCCGCACGGAACCGTCGAATAACTCGATCCACCTTCCACCCTTCGATAGGTTTTCCATCCCTTCCTATTGAATGGTCTGTCTCTGTCTTTCTCCCCCCCCCTCTCTCTCTCTGCTTCAGCTTTTCGACAGGAATCCTCTCGATGTCGCACGGCGTTACTTACCGACTTGCATGGAAACGACTTGCCCGGGTCGCTTCGGAATTCTATGCAAATGGTAACGGCCTCGACGTTCCTAGACCGTCCGAGGCTATTTGGCCAGCATAACGCACGGCCGGGATAACTTTACGGTGTCTAACATCGGAAATGCGGCTGTCTTTATTTCGCGCCGACGCGAAATGTTTTTGGCACGGGTGCGTTTTTGTGGCGATAAAGAATAATGACGAAGAATTCGGTTTGCGAACCAATATGATAAATTTACATTGTATCAGATGAAATCATGTCTGATCTGCTCTAACGATTTTATTTGATATTTCGGACGAAAGCTTATCGATGTATTCGTTTTAATAATTCTGGATACGTATAGAGAAGTACTTCTGAAGCACGACATCTAGCGTAACAAGCCTTTTTGGAATCCGCCGAACCGCATGATATGGAGTAGGGTTACGAAGTTCGAGCGCACGTGCTACTATCGTGTTCTGCACAGAAAGCAGTTACGACGGCGTAAGAGGTGGGTGCAACTAAAATTACGTATGCAGCTAGGTGTACTCGTCGAAACGACTTACTTGCAATTTAACGCGGCAGAATAGGAAATTCCGATTTCTATGAATTGTTTTTACGATCTTCTTTATGATCGCAAATTGGATAGATAAACGAAATGATTAACGTTACAAGAATATAACGACACTGTTATAACGTAGAATTTGTTATAGTTATTACTTGCAATTAATATATATTCGCGATGACGGCTTTTCTCTTAGTTTTTTATTTTATATTACTTGCACTCGAATGAGCTTATAGCTTCTTGAGAAATATGGAAGGACGACGAATGTGTCTTCGATCACGTAAAGACGTTACTTTGATCGAAGAAATGGCCGTCGACTTTACGGAGAAAGCCAACAAGGCATTTTTCGCGGGAGAGCACTATTTCATGCAGATGGAAGACTCTCCGGAGGATGATTTATTCGTTGCACGTAGGAAATACCGAGGGAAATGGAACTTATACAAGTCGAACGACGGAACGTACCGTGAATGTTCTTCGGCATATTTTTTTACGATAGATTTGCCAAGGGATACAGTTGATTATATTCGGTGGTTTCTGTTCTGTGTGTCATGCAAATTGTAAATATTTTATATGTAGTTCTTTATTATGGGTTATTTTTAGTTTGACGTTAAAATAGATTAAAATATGTTAAATTCCGAGTATTCGTGATACTTTTTTGTTCGTTAATATATATAATACAATATATTTTTAGAGAAAACAAAGAACAAATTTTGTCTGTGTTATCGGGGATCAAGTTGAATATTCCCTCGTCTTCTATCCTTATATAATACATTGTCAGTTTCGGCTATGGTTATATAGAGCGATGAGATATACTCGCGATGCATATAAGTTAGAGAGACTGCAAGGATGATAAATCCCACACGTGCCTTTAGGTTGGCCATGTTATCGTTGCCGAGTACGAGGCGAGATGAATCCGGGGACGATGATGGTCTCGTGTGTCTTGTAATTCTGTACATCCGCGATCGCCCTTCTTCGTCACCGTTCTCTCGACCCTTCTCTCTCAGTCCGTCCCTTTTCAAGGGATCTCTCCGACTGCGAATACCGGCTGTCCTGATATTCGTCCCGCGATACTCAAACGCCTCGCATATAGTACAGCTCACGTACCGGTTTAATATAGGCATGATGGTAACTCCGGGACTGTTCTATTTCGTGTGCAATATGCGCCGCATACATGCGTTTGACAAGCGACAGGAAGGCGCCAATGTATCTTCGAAAAGTGCGACCAAAGGACCTCGCCAAGATGCTCGCCACTATTGCTAAGCGTTTCGACGACCCGCCGCATGCGTGTTCCATTCATGCGACAAGTATTTGACAGGTGTCAACGGTCCACTATGTAAGGACCGAAAATAAAAAATCAACACAGTTGAAACATGGAATTTCTTTATATAGAGTATGCCCGCAGTTATTGTTGAGCTCTGAATTCTTTAACGACATTGAAGATTACCGTGTTTCACAATCGACGATTTGTATAACGAGACACGATTACGCGCCGACGACAGATCTGTGGTTTTTGAAGCAATAGTTGAGGCAATGTCATGTACCGGGACTGTAAATCAGACACCGCCGACGTGACCCTCGCTTCGTGGCTCACGAGAACGGAACGCTGCATTGACAGCTATAAACATGTCACCGTAGAACATCTCTGGTGCGGGCTCTGATGTATTGCGTATTATTTTGGTTATTGGCATCCGCGAAGGGACACTCGGCCCAAGTATGATTTCCCAAATGGACTCGCTCGCGAAATGTGACGATTTATGCAATGATGCTCGCGAGGAATTAATCAGTTGCATTATTGTATTCGTTTTTAATCTCTCCTCCAGCTGACCACAATATGTAAATTAGACGTAGATGTAATATTGCACGAGTGTCAGGAATGTTACATATAATATTGTATATTAGAAATATATCAATAATATATTACTACAATATACCTAATAAATATAAACAAAATATGTAAAAATCTCTTTTTACATATTTTTAAACGCGTATATACATAATATATACAAAATATATACAAAATAGATAGAATAGTGATAAAAATTAATATTTTGGGTAGTAAAATTTGTATAAAGAGGCTGTAGCGATATGTATGCGACATTTAATTTTGAACTGATCGTGAGCAATCTGCAGGGCTGTGTTCGGGGAGACATTATTAGAGTTATTTGTGTCATTTCATTTATATTGTTCATTGGATGTGAAACAAGGATAGAATGGTACAAAAAACGCTAATAGCATCTCCTCGAATGCACCCTTGACGAATAGAAGTTGGATAAATTCAACGTATCTGTAATATGTATTTTATATGTATTAGTCGTATAACATTCGTTAAATTACTAAAAGATTACAATTGTTGTATTTATGTCATGTATTTTAGGTTACATGTGTGTTAGATTTTTAAGTAATTATTATGATTATATAACGTAACAAAGAAATATATCTTTGTTCTTTCAAAGTTCCCTTAAAATTATGTGACACATATCGTCTCTACAACCACGATATATTAAACTTAATTCCTGCCGTTTTTCGTCTCCAAAATTAATTTGTTTCGAAGGGAAGATGAATGAATACTTTAATCAAAATAATTTCCTTCATTTTCTACTTTATTATTAATTAATAATACTTTATTAATAATACTTTGATTAAGGTATTTCCCTTCGAAACAAATCAATTTTGGAGACGAAAAACGGCAGGAATTAAGTTTAACACCTAATATATTGTTCTTTCTATGTGCTTCCTAAGTTATAGGTATTACAATTATGTTTTGGTTTGATGGCTCATGTCATATGACATGAGCCAAGTATTAATGAAAACATAAAACGGAAATGATACTCTTGAATTCGATCAAGAAGCAGATTAATTGTTAATTAGATAAACACCTTTTCGGCCCCGAAAATTTGTCGATGAGCCGTTTGCGTGAATCCGGTAGATTACTTTTGGGCGATAGTCGGATGGGTATCTGCATCCCGCGGCGATTATAACACCCACGGAATTAAGCAGTATGAAATATTCATGGGATGCCTTTATGAGTGGGGACTATGCGCGAGCGTATATTATTTTATTACCTAGTGGACGTTGCATAATGTTCACGCAGCACGTATACAGGCATGCGGGGTCGATTGTTACGATCCTCTATTGTTTTATATTATAATTTGTCACCGCGCTGTCCAGCCGTCCGAAGCATCGCCCATCCTACCAACCTAACCGGCTCGGCATTTTGCCAGACATAATTCGACTTTTCGGTAGAGATCCGCGTGTTACTCATGGTTGTGCGCTACTATAACATTATATTCATTCGAAATCTAATCTCGCGATAACAAATCAACTAAATCGAAAACGTGGTATTAAACGGTCGAAAGATAGATGAATACAGACCGTTGAATTGCAATAAATTTAGATATGTTTGGAATATTGATCACCGTGCAAATGTAATTACACTGTACGTTATTCAATATCATTTGTTATTAATGAATCAATTGCGGATGTGAATTATTGTAGCGTGTATACGAGGATTTGTCTCGGAATTATGTTATTCCGAACATGTATTGTACATGTTGTAAGTAACCAATTTTCAACTTCAATGAATTGTTGTTACTACGATGCCGTGTTTCAGGAACAGAACCATGAACGCGGTTCTTTTTGCCTCGTGAATAACAAATGTTGCTATATATGTATTTCCGTCCAGTAGCTATTGTGCCGGAAACTCCGATATCGATTTCTACGATATTTGGACACATAAATTACAATTTTTTACAATAAGGTAAATAATTTGGTCGATTGTCGTGCAATCATTTGATATTTTTTTTTGCTTCGTGGATCGTAGAGTGTCGGTCAGGATATGGCGATGTATAAAAGTTCAACTTAGAGAGCTGTTATGCGGCGAGAGGGTGATTGAACCAGAAACCTCTATACGAAGATGGGTGGGAGAGAGGAAGGGGTGAGAAAGGACGACGCGTGCAGATCGTGTACTTTACGTGTGTGTGTAAGGAAACGGAATTGTGAGCGAGTGGGTCCAGTTAGGTGCTATTTTACGAGCAGTTAACTGCCGCTATAAACATAGTAAACAGCCATGCAGGTCGCGCGCCTGGCTCGGTCTCAATCGGTACACACTCTCTTCGTATCTCTCGGCACCTTTCCCCAATTTTATTTTATCCCCGTACACCAGCAAGAATGTCTAATCGCCATGTTCGCCTGCCCGCCCGCTCGTCTCTCCACCACCGACCGATCGGCCGAGAGCTTTCGAGACCGAAAGCTGCACCTGGGGTGAGTTCGAAATGAACTCTCGACCCCTTTCGAACTGTCCCATCAGAGAGGATTAGATTTTACGGATCGTTAGTCGGAACGAGAGCGTCTATAATCGCCGAGAATTTAGAAATAGAGCGTGGCTGATTTTCGAAACCATTAGTGCTTAACTGGCCGCCATTCAGTACGCTGTGTCCTTAAAGTTACGTAAATTTATCTTCTCTTTGTGAAGATTTTTCCAGATACCTCGATTACGCGATTAAACAATGCTATTGCGTTATAGCTACTGGAAAAATATGAAATTCTATCACTTTTGTTGATCGATGTCACCAATGTGACTTATTCATAAGGTTACAACCTTTGGGAAATATTACGGTGCTAGAATTTGTGATATATGATGTATTAGGGTTAAGGGTATTTTTTTACAGTCTGAAAACGAGGTCAATTCCGACTTAAGCCTTGTTTGTACGTGACGCAAAGATTTTCAGCTTTTTCCAAGATACAATAGTTTATTTCAGAAGTATTCTGGCTGTGTGACCCGCCGCCCTCTTGCCCGTCGAGTTATCTCTATAACAGTATCTGCCGCATAAATCAGGAGCCGTGGATTACGAAGCTAAGGCCGCGGAAGTAACGGGATTAACGTGCATCGCCGGTTAAGGGCGGACGCGGGCATGATGCGCTTCGTGGTGTGGTGCAAACTCCATAATTAGAAGGATGAAACGCGACTACGCTACGTGTCTATGAGCTATCGCTTACCCGCTTGTCCGAATTATTTTGTATCAGCTTGAAATTTCCCACAAACCATTATTCACGAGATTATTTATATAATTCAAACATCACAAAGGAATATGTAGTACGTAATTTGTAAATAAGAAGCGATTTGGCACCAGGAGATGTTCTGCAATATCGAAACGAGTTTGTTTCCTTACATAAGAACTATATCGCGCGACTCTGTTTTCGTTGTTGGTATCACGTCTCCAAAGTCGCGCGATACTCTGTTAGTTCTTGCCATTAGACCGAACTAGCGGTAATTCTCGTAAACATCGGTCCGCGTTTCTTATCCTGATTCTCTCGACTCTCTAAAGTAATTTTGGAATTAGCTGCCGAAACGTAGATTGCGAGGAAGCTTGTCCTACTTTGGCCGGCGGAGTTTGCAAACATATAAACTTAGTTGTCAAGGTGTTACTTTAGCTCGCTCACTTTCGGCTGATGAGAAGTTTTCGTCGCGAGAACGATGCAATTTTCAGAAAAGAAACTGTGATCGAGGTAGTATTTTCTTAGGGACTAATGTAATTAGAATTTACGATAAACAACAGTTGAGTCTCGACAGCAAGAATAAAAACTTAACGGCGATGTTTTGTCGATTATTTGTATTATGCTGTTGAAACAAGCTAGATACTTATATTTATGTCACGGTTATATATCAACGATGAAAGCGTTGTGAGAAGATATACAACATAGCAGGCGTGGTCGACGGTTAACAGTTGGGTCACGTTGTTCTTGCAGTCGCAAATACTTTAATCTCGTGCTCATCCTACCAGCCGTTTCGCGAGCTTTCCGTCCGCACCGAGACTTCCTTTTCCTTCGTTCGTGTCGCGTGGTGAGAATGTCCTCGTCTGCTCGATGTCGGATAGACTCAAGGTGGAAACGAGTCGGTAAGCCTCGCTTCTTAGCCAGTCTGGAAATACCGCGACGCCTTCTCGATGCTCGAAAATCCTTCTCGCGTGAGCATTGGGGTCTCGCGTGTATAGTTCGATCCCCAATGTATGACTAGAATTAGAGATTTACGTGAATTTATCGAAATTTATGTACGTATTCGTGAAAATTGATGCTGAGTTAGAGCTGTAGTGGCACGCTAGGCGATGCGGTAAACTGTAATTTCGACGCTTATAGCAGAGCTAAAATTTATGTTACGAGTTGAAATTGCATCAACGTACTTTATTAGTGCGACGAATGTAATATATTTACAACGTGGGAAGTAGCAGGTCTAATCATATAATTATTAGGATTCATGTCTCTTTTGGTTAAATAGTACATTCTCCGTTATTCTGACGAAAAGTAGATTGCAATGGTTTGGACGGTTACCAAGAAGCGGTACGAATGGGAGTTGTAGCGGCAGGGAAATAGATCTCAAATACGCGGCAACTGCACGAGCAACGTGTAAACCGGGATTCTGGTTTCAGCGGATTATTTACGATAGTTCGCCGTAACATTTTTCAGAAGTTTAATGTGGCGAAATATTCACGATTCAGCGCTCTCCCAAAAATTCGAATGGAAAGTTCATGTTTGTGTTTTCTAAGTTTTAACATAAAATCTTTTTCATGTTATACATAACAATACATTAGTGTTATATTGCGGAAGTATTTTGATTACAATACATGGAATATAATAATTGAATAAGTTGATCGTAACATAGATTTGTATTTATTTCAGTTATAAATATTTACCTATAATAGTTTATTCTAACGTATACGTTGTTTTTATTGCTTATAATTTCAGATATTGACAGTTTTAGATTAATTGAAACAAGAGTAAACTCCATCTTAGAAAGGCGAAGTAAATAACAGTTGCAATGAAGCTTCTGTATCCGTCGTGCTTGATCTTTTCTCTTCACTCCGTCTCTCCTGTCGTCCTTTACTCTCCTGCACCACAAACCGACCACTTCTATTTCTCCGATCCAGGTCCGGCACCGTTTTCCAAGACCCCTCCACTCGTGACGCTCGAGAGAATAATTTAGAGAGCACTTTGGTAGTGACGGCGACGGCGGCGATGGCGACGACGACGACGACGACGACGACGACGACGACTCTACCCAACCAGCCACCCACTTATCCACACCGACCAAAGATGTCTTTCCACTTGCTTTTCCACTTTCTTCCTCTTGCCGTGCCCGCTTTATGAATTGTCTGGTCCAAAGTTATGGTCCGCCCGGAAAACCGTAAACTGCCGGCAGCGCCGTCGCGAATCAACCGGAGGTGGACTGCTAGTGACATTCGCGGAACCCTTTCGCAGAGAACCTCCGGCAGACTTCCGGTTGCTAGCGTCGGTTGCACCACCAAAGTAGTGTTGCCATCTTTCTTCGTTCTTGGTGAGGATTATCTCGGCTTGAAATCGAATGATCGCCAAATGCTTTTCGATTTGTAGACAATTCGCAATCTTCTCTTCTCGTTCAAAATAATCGTAGTTCCGATATTTGTTCGCGAGTTTCTTGCAATATATGACAAATACGATTTATATACAATATCGTTGCAATATGTGACAAATGCAATTTATATATTGAATTGATCCGGATTATAGATGAAAGAAAAAAATATGGTTATCGTTCGATATTAATTGTATATTATATATATATATATATTACATACAATTAATATCGATATATATGTAATGGCACACGAAATGCGTAAGCGTCACGTATCGATCGTTGCGCAATTAACCGTAGCAGAGAGTGAAGCGAGATGACATCTGCACGTTGCAGGCTTTCTCTGATGGATGACAGTTCTTGCTGCTTTGAGCGATGCGTCGATATTCGATGATATTTTGATAGCTAGATCGACGTTGACACAATGACAAGTTTGCTTCTGATTCGCGAGAGAGAACGCGGCTTACGCAGCGCAGAGTAGTATCGCAGAGACAAGAGCATGACTAAACCAATACTTTGATGGATGATGCCATCACTCGGGCTTGGCATCAATATACGAATGTTTGAAGGAACGCGCTGACAGCAAGAAAAATAAGTGTCGCGAGACAACATTCTTATATTGTCACGCGCTCTATAAATTCAAAAGAAATACGCATGTTGTACGTTGCAAAGAGACAAAATCTTGTTTTACATTTTGTATTTACATCGAGATATTTGACAATTTTTTTAGCAATAAAAATTCTTTTTACAGATAAAAATGCTACTATTTGCTAAATATTCGTGAAATATATTGTCGTTTTTCCCATCAACGGTCACAGTTTCAAATTTACCCGTATCGAGCTTTTATTCGTTAATTAATCTTTGTTTTTGCTTGTGCAATGCCAAAAAGAGACGATCATATTTGCCCAATCACTGGTGCGGAAACACGTGACATACATCGGAGCAGTAAGTTACGTCGCTCGTCTCTCTATGACGACTCGTTTTATGAGTACGGGAAAGGAATGGAAAGAGAGGAAATGGTAGTTCTCGTGACCACGAAATATAGTCGGGACCTTTTTGTCGCTACAAAGAGCGAGCCCGCGGCGAGGAGCCCAGCGGAGCGAGGGGCGCGTTAATACTAAAAGCAATAAGCAAGGAGTGGTCACGGGCTTGTCGGGCGGGGTGCGGATACAGGGTTTTCCGAAGTTATTGTTGTGACCACTACTATTTCGTCTCGGCTAGCGTCTCTACCACCCTTTCTTGACTCGCCTTGCTAAATTAAATTTTGCCCCGTGCGCGGAAGACCGCGTAACAAAGACCCGGAAAAGTTTGTTTGTTGGCATCGAAAGAAAATTATACAGAGCTGATTCTCTTGAGTATTTTGCATTATGCATCTCTTGATTAGAAAATTTTGTCTCACTGTTCTTTTTTGGTATAAAGTGACAATGCATTAGTTTTTGGTGTCAAAACGTAATAAATGCCTTTAATTGAGTCAACACAGGAAGTCAGTGTGAAAAAATTATTATTCTTCTATATATTGATAATATCATCGAAATACTCAAACGTTTCGATCTTAAATTTGGGTCCTCCTCAGTATATACATTGATAATATAATGATATATAACTAATTTCATATCGCTAACGTTCTTACAAAACTATCATTTTTCCGTCAATGTCCTTATTGTTTAAGCGAAAAACGTTAGGCTATGATATTGTCGCAAATATCATCTCATCTGTTAGTCCGTTTCATCGATGCATTAAATTACCAAATTTATTAGATATTACAATTTTTTATATAATATTTTTTGAATTATTAAACTTTATGGTGTCAACTTTTACACACACACACACACACACACACACACA
>NW_017297858.1:481388-545827 GCF_001594075.2 Trachymyrmex cornetzi | reverse complement strand
TAAAATTAATAAAATATATTACATATCTTATTATGACACATATTAGTAAATTAAAGAAACTCATATACAATTCTTTGAAATACTATGTTGTCCTACTATTATCATGATTTTCAGGCTAAATTCTAAGAGAAAATTCTCTCCGTGTAGATTTACATGAATGCGATGTGTGATACATGATTGGAGATATTAATCATATTTTTGGTACGTAAAAATATTTCATAAAACTGATGTATTGTCTTTGTATCGAAAAAGAACTGCGAGACGAAGTTTCCAATCAAGAGATGTACAATGCAAAATACTCAAGAGAATCAGGCCTGTATAAGTACCATCGATCAAGTCACGTTCGTTAGAAGTTGGAGTTATCTCGAAGCAGAAGAACGTTTACCAATTCTTCTAGCGTATAGATGATAAATCGCAGCACATTTATTTGCCTGTGAAAAGATATCTTTTTAAGGGGATACTGAAGTTGTCTTGTTTTACCAATCAAATGCGACTTACGCACATACCGTTTACAATACAAACATACGATTTACGAGACACATAAAAAATTATATCACTCAATATATCACTATATATACTATTACATCAATAACGCGCGCGCACACACATACAAATCATTTTTTTTATTTTACATCTGGCTCTGCCTTTTTATTCCGAATATATAACCCCTACGTAACTTTTCCGCGAAAGTTATAAATGTTTAGATAAATTGACAGCATTGATCGCCATATTGAAGAAAAAATGGAAAATTTATAATTTTTTAATTTTTTCCTGCTTTGAACATAAAATAGATGAGAGCCGACTACATCAGCACATATGTATCTATTTTAATCGTAGAAGAGGAATTTTAATTCTATGAAATTAATACAATGTAATTATACTTATGGGAAAAAAAGTTGTTAATTTGACTAAATGCGTTTAATTCGTAGTGATTATTTTTATATTTAGATTAATTAAATATACGTAAGTCATGTCAATAAAATTTTGTAATTTAAAACATGTTATTTGTTTGAATTAACAAATATTTGCTTGACAGCTCGTGACCGCTGTATTTATAATAGTCGATGAATTAACTGATATATTTTTTGATTCAACAAACTTTTTCAGTGTAGAAATGAATTTTTGTCGGTAAAAACACATTTCAACCTTAACGACATAAAAATGTTTTTGGTTTATTCTCTGTCATTTTATTTTGAACCGATTTGAACTGGTTTTTCTCTTGAGTCCAATTTTCCTTTGCTTTCTCTTTTTTTATATCGTTGTATACCGGTGTATTGCACCACGGTGATTCAGCAAACACGACGGGTTACGGAGTCTCCGTCATAAAGTGCAGAGCGGCGAACTCGCGCACGACGTGCTCAGAAAAAACGATCTCATCAGGATGTTTCGATTCGGGAGAATTGCATTTGGCGACGCCGTGCCCGGGATTAAGCGTCGTCCGACTCCGAAAGAACTGGGTCATCGATCCCCAATGTAATTTTAAATTAGCGCATATAGTCAGTACACACCGCTGCGCGTTTTTATTTTTATCCCCATAATTCCAAAAAAATCCAGCCGAAGAAATAATTTTAATATGGCGCATCTCATTTTGCATCTCGTTCTATCTCGTTATTCGGCTCGGCATTCCGAAATTCTTTATTCGCGACAATCTATCAACTTAATCGGCTCCCGGCTGATTCGCACAGTACACAATGAATCGCAGCATCACGGCATCGTCACTCTACGTAATCCTCGCGCCGGCAATTTATATTAATTAGCCCGTTCGCGCGCGGGACCATTCGCGCTCAACATAAATTACCGCCGCTAATGATGAATGTCAGGTATAAACGTAATATTATGCAACTGTGCGGCTGTGTACGAGTGCCGCGTTCGGGGTTGCCTTCACCCTCACGCTGCCAAGTAGAGGCGGGTCGTTAGAAGCGTGCAGTCAGCCATACGTGACAGTGCGTACGTATACGCACATATACTCGTCGCAAAATCAACGTCACGTATCTATACAATGATTACAATCCGTCGACACGCGTGGCGGTAATATAGCTACGATTCGACATTACCTTCAACCATGGTGATCACGAATCATTGATCAAAAATCAGCGAACCGTGCAATGATTACCGTTTTAATAAGTGCTTCTATTTTAGCTCATCTACGTCGTTCGTTCGTTACATGATGTACTGCTATGCGATTTTGAAGCGTAAGCAAATGTAAATGTAAATGGAGATTTGGCGTTATGAATGACATAAATAAGTTAATTAGCTTTTTGGTTGGTAACAGTTTTTTAATTATTATTATGGCTTCATAAAAATGAAATATTATTTAAAATTGTATACATACCGTTTTAGTTTCGTGATCAAATTTAGAATTTCCAACTACATTATATTTTAGTATAATTTAATCTAAATTTGCTTCATAGAACAATTAATACAATCACGATGTTCTGATTTGGCGAAGATAAGGGAACTACACGAGAAACTTGTGTAAGATTCGGATACCGTAGATATTTTGATGTCTAGTTTTATTCAGCGTGCTCTGATAGCGGGCAAACTAGCGGACAAAAGCATCGACGTCTTCGTGCACATTTAAAAGTCGAATAACAAGTCCAAGCACAGTCGATATAATGAGTTAGTTGATTCATTTAGCACTTGCCGCTTTTATTTAGCCAGCCGGAGAATCTTGCAGCCTCGGTATTTTCACAGTCTACTCGGAAATCCACCAGACTTCTCTCCTATCTCCTCTTCTTCTTCTATAGGCGGTCCGGGTTCGTGCACGACCCGCATACCAGTTCTTGTCTTTGCGAGGTCCCTTTACTCGATCCCGTCTCCTTGGTGCACCGGCCAAAGGAATCCCCGGGTCTCCTCCTCAAAAGTAGAAACGGCTGGGTGAGAAAGGTTGGTTGCAATCAAGCGCGGGCGCGGACTTTGAGGGTGCTCCGTCCCGTTTTCTCACGGTCTGCATTATCTTCCCAGACTCCCGTCGCGACTCGAATTCTATCCTACCGCCTACCCTCTCCTCCCCCAGTTGAAGAAATCGGGGGATGATTTAACAACGAAGGCGGAAGGGATGTCTCTTCTTTCTCTTTCTCTTTTTCTTTCTCTATCTCTACTCGCGTCTTCTCTTCATCCCTTCTCATTCGGTCTTAGCGAAATCGCCATCGATCGTCGTTGAAAAAGGAGTTAAGCTTATTCGGTGGACGCTGTAGGATTCGCCTTTGCGATCGTTCCTAGTTACATTAGATTTGACGAGGATGTGATCTAAAAGCTCGTTCGAGCGGATAGTCAAACTACTAAAATTCGATTTGACATTTGTTCGAATGGATTACTTTATCAAAGAATGAATAGTATGGAAGTTTCGTGAATTATTGAAATACCGAACTATTTAATATTGTATAAATTTGAAAATTGTCAAATCAACGGAAATACAAATATACATGGAATGTAATAATAGTGTGTAGCCTGTAGATCTAACATTAAGTAGCCACGCAATTGAATTCCGGCATGTTTGTTACTAAGAAGTGACGATACTTGGAATACTATTAGTTCTCTGTAACAATGGAGCTGCTTCGCCACGTTGTATTCGTCAGTCACGTTGAATGACTGCTCCTCCGATTTCGAGTGACAACGGCACTTGAAATCTAAGTTTGCTTTACGTCTTGCTGATGTCTTAAAGCTCTCATTAGTTAGCTCGTCGTCTTCGACGAGCCCAACGACGGGTCTGGGGAAGAATTAGCGATGTCAATATTTGCGGTGCAATCAACTCGCTTCGACTTCCCGTCCTCGTCGTCGATTTGTCCCTCCCCCTCTCCACTTTCCCTCTATCCTAGCTTCGACACCGACGCTGATTGTCATCCACACTTCCAGGCTGCTCGCTTGCGTTGTTGCTGTTGTCTTTTCTCATTTCGCTGGCTCGTTTACCTGATCTGTACATAGTGTTACCGATAGCAACGAACACCAACGCCAGGTATCCGTTTTAGCCAAAGCAAATTTGAGGAACATGCTCTTTCGCGGAACAAATATACGTAAACGTTTATTTGGCCTTCCGATTGTCTTTATCATTCTCAATTTATTGAGTAGCGAGTAGCATTATTTCACGTCGCATAGATAGTTTTATTTTTATTTTCAACCACGTTATCTAGCAAACTACAATGATATGTGACAAAGAATCCGCGCATGGACCATTTGTACTTCTTACGTTTGACAAGTCTCTGGCAATTTGTCGACCTTAAGAATGATCGAGCGTCTCGAAACGGATCGTGATGCCTGAGATGGCCGGCGGCGGTGAATCGCGACGATGAAACGATTGCGGTGTGGACGAAGAAGAGAAATGTTGAAATTAAAGTTTTCGCAAGTTATTTGAACGCTATCTGTGGCGCGTGTGGTATGAATCGAATGTCATTTGTTGGACTTAAACGAGTGGGCGGCGGCGAGATATAAAGAAGGTGGATGGCTCGGAAGAGAGCGGAGAAGAGAGGTTATAATGCAAACCCTTTCCCAGAAGGAACCGCGAGGACATCGAATGGGAGAAGGACCACATCGATGGAAAAGAGCACGTCAGCGTCGCAAATTGAAAGTCCGTATCCAGGGACCTACTATTTTCTCGTCCCTCTCGTACAAATCTTTGTTCACGGCTGAGTCGTTGTAATCCTTAGAAATCAAGGATGCCGTCGATAGTCACCGTAGCCATCGTAGTTATCAAAAGTAGGTAACAGTCATTGACGAACTGATTACTCGAACTTTGTAAAAGTTCATAAATTCTTCTATAAACTGTGTAATTTTTTTTATTGTAGCTTACGAAATTGTTCGTTTAATTGCGCATTTATGAAATAATTAACGCTATTACATCGCGCTATTTCTCTTGATTACTTTTTCTCGACAAGAATAATAGCCAAGAATAATGGACGAGATTCTACGACGAGGTAAATAAGACAAGGTCCCGCGATTGTCGCACGATTTTTGTTCCCAACTAGTCCTATTCGCCTCGACGGCATTTTCCCTTGACCTCTCGCTTTCCTCTTCGCTTTGCTTCCGTTTTCAGCTTTCCTCCCTTCTCTTTTCCACCTTTCCCGCTACTTCTCCCTCTTCCTCTTTATCTCTCTCTTTCTCACCTTTACCCTTACCTAGTGGCGTGACACATGGCCAGCATTTATAGCGCGAGATAGCGCCGGCGGTTCTCGACAGCGCCGGCAGATTTATCCTCCACGGTTATTGGAGTTATACAAAGGATTTTTCCAACTGATCCCATAAAGTATCTGTGCCTGATGCCCTATTATTTACGCAGCCGGCAATGGCTGATGTCGCGGAAGCGCGCTCTAGCTTTTCGCTCTTCCTAGTTTTTGCGCCGGAATGCGAGCGTCGTCATGAGCTTGTCGCAGATGCTATTTTACGCTTCGTCGTTTTCGATTTATCGTAAAAACGATACTCGCCGATATCGCCTTTTCATCGAGTGAATTATTATAGTCGTTGGGCATCGACGGTATAGAGTATGTAAAATTTTTTTTTTCCCAAAGAGACAATATCTAGTAGATTCATAATTTGAATGGAAATATTTAACCTTATTTGTTATATTTGAAACGACAGAATTGCTACTAACAGCGAAAAGAATTATTTTTTCAAGCGCTTGTTAAAAGCTTTTGTGGCAGCCATTCTAAAGTCCATCATTCTTATCACGCGTGTTTTCAAACGCAAATACTTGCATTGTCTGTGAACTGCACGCGTTACATCGGCCCATCGTTGTAGTGTTTATCCCTATGCTCGCTCGTTCGTTCATTCGTTCGTTCGTTCGTTCGTTCATCCATTTGTTTGCTAGCGACGAGTTCGTACTGCGTTGTTCGGCATTAATGGATGGCCCCTGTTTCCGTACGTTTTATCGCCAACTGAAGCTCATAGGTATCGTTCGAATCGTAACCGCCGGAGCCAAAACTGGCCGAAGCATTGATCCAGTTCTGTAGAGAATCCAGGTGAATAGTGCGGTTCCACTCGTTATCTACGGTGATCCTGTCTTTGAATTCTTTTCGGTTAAAAACGACTTAGAAATCCTGTAAAGATTAACGATTCTGGTGGAACAGAGGGAAACGATAGATTATCGGAATGCGCATAGTATTGGACATACATGCGTTATGTGTTTGACATATAACATATATATACGTATGGAAAAAAATATGCAAATTCAAATATCATATTAGACCGCGATGTGACAACACAACTGTTAAGAGATAGAAGCTAAACGGTAAAGCTGGATCTTTAGTGCTGGAACAATTTCATGTAAATTTATATATCAAATCCAATCCTGCAAACTGCGTTAAATTTATTTTTAGTTTTAAAACGCAATCCTAACAGAACTAGAATGCTAATATTATAAATTAAATTGACGATTTAATATTATTGATGCTCATAGGCATTTTTATAATATTCTTTAAACACTTTGAAATCCGTAATTAATTTTATTGTGAAAAATATTACCTCGGAAAAAGATATACATATATTAATTAAATAACTAAACTATGTTGAACACTAATTAAAGTATTTTAAATGAATAAATAAAAATTAATAATTTTTCAATTTAAACAATGCAAAAAAGTAAAAAGGATTTTTTGTTCGTTAATACTTATAATCTCATTAAAGTGATTAATTAAATTCTGCATTGTGTTACATGAATATCTATTTTATTTTTATCGGAATTTTAGCAGGTTTGATTTTCATGTATTCTAATTATTGGAAAATGGAATATACGTGATAGAAGAATATTTTCTTGGTTGCAGGACTCCGAAGGTGACACACCTCTTCACGACGCGATCTCTAAGAAACGGGATGACATGTTGGCTCTGTTGTTGGACCACGCCGCAGACATCACCCTCACCAACAACAATGGCTTCAACGCTCTTCACCATGCTGCTCTTCGTGGCAACCCAAGGTGAGTGCTTCGCGTTTTCAGATGTGACGCTTTTGTCCGCGACGCTGAATGCGCCGTTCTAGAATTTAACCGTCAGGTAGCGAGATTCGCGGTGAAGAGAAACACCAATAAACAGCTTGCGCCGGATAACAATTACGCGCGTCTCGTTTCGGAGACTTAATGGATCACGATGTATTTTGAGAATCTGAATGGTTGCGAGAAATATCTCGTTAATCTCATGTACGTGATTATGATTTATTATTATTATGTTTGCGCGTTGATTAATATTTTACTTATACGCGCACGATTATGACTGGAAACTTTAATTAATATGATAAAGAGGTACAAGTCTTTTTGTCTGAAACACGAGCGTTTAAGCTGAACGTTGGTCGCAAACAATGAAAATTTTCTGGATACGAAGCTTTTTTCATAAGAAGTTACGAGTGAAATTTTCCAACAGCATGTTCAATCGGTCCGTTCTTTTTTCCGCCTCTTCTTCGTTCTCTTGTTCGACGAATCATAAAAGAACGTCGAACCACAGATGTTCCCAAAGCTGTCGTCGTCGACGATGTTCCTGTCATCGTCTCGACGAAGTCTAATCGATCCGGTCATTCTCGAGAGGTAGCGAGTCAATTTTACCTCGATTCTCACCTCCCGTTCTCCCGTTCAATTTAGCTACGCGGACTCTCGGAGCTTTTCGAGATTTGCCCACTTCTAGTTATTACTTCTCGACGCAAAGACGGAGTAACGAGAATGAGACGAGCGGATATTCCAATAGGAGCGATATCTAGTTTGAAACTACATTGCTTGGTTGAAATAACATTATTTCGTAACGATGATTCTATTTGCTTATCTATCCAAAATACGCCATCATTTAAAAAGGAGAAAAGGAATAGTAAAAATTAGTTTCTTATAATTTAAAGGAAAAATCAAAATAACAAATTTATGCCTTTTTGAGCCAAACGTGGGATGTGATGTGAAGATAATTTATTTAGTTACTTAATATCTTGGCCATACGTTTCGATCAAAACTTCGGATTCTTTTTAATGTCAATATAATGATATATGGTGTTAATCACATGTATCGTTCCAACGAAATTATTACACTTCTCGGTGTGATCATAAGTCAGTGTCTCGCGCTATGCTTAGCTCTGAGACACTACCAATATCTCCAGATGATCTTCGTTAAAACGCATATTCGGATAATTCTAACGTTTGAGTATCAGCATCTCATATTTGTGCGCTTTAATGAAGTTCATTAGATATACCGGGAAGTGTAATAATTTCGTTAGAATGATACATTTGATTGACATCATACATCATTGTATTGACACTGAAAAGGATTCGAAGCTTGGATCGAAATGGTCAAGAGACAAGATGTTAAGTAACTGAATAAATTATCTTCCACCAACATTCTGTATTTAGCTCAGAAAAGCATAAATCTATTGTTTTGATTTATCTCAATTGAGGTTTAATTCTTTATTATTTTATTTTATTTTATTTTATTTTATTTTATTAAAAGAAAAAATATGTGGCTCTATTTTGTGGCGATCTTTTTTTATCGTTTGCCATATTTTTTTTGTTTTCACTTGAGAATACGGGTCAACAAATTTGAAAACTTTCCATGCGGTATTGTCTTACTCCTGTATATTTTTTTGTATTTTTTTCGTTGTCTCATTTTGTCTGTCTTTCTTTATATCTTTCTGTTCGCATGAGAGATTTGTTTCAATATTTCGCGTCTACTTCTAAACCCAGAAAATGGCGACACCGAATGCATTCAGTAGTCCTATAGTCATGATTATGACTATTATGAGAGATTTACTTTCAACCTCTCGGATCGTGTGAACATCAGTGATTCATAGTCGCTTACGACTTTCGCTTTACGACGTTATCGCTGAAATAACATGAAAATTTTCACTATGCAACGAGAAAGAGACGATATCTGGATTCGCAGATTATTTGTCTAGACTTCCTTAATTCTTAAGTACATTAGCAGTACCATGAAATAAAATTAGAACAAATTTAATTCTCTCACAATAAAGAACGATTTCGAAATCTGATGTCTAGAAAATTAATCAATGAACAAAAATCTCATGAATATTCGAGATTCTAATATACATATATTAAAGCAAATTGATTATTATCTTGTATATGAAACGAAACTGCAATTTTTATTACAATATATAGTTGTATTAGTTTAATGTCTCATTTTACCATATTTTTATTTACGTAAAAAAAAATCTCTTTTTACGGCTTTTTTGCACGATAAATTCTTTCAATCGTATTGTCGTGTTCTAATTGGCAACATGGAAGAATAAAATATCGTGGAACAAATTTCCCTGATAAATCACCTCGCATTTCACGCTTCTGTTGTCGCATCAGTGTACATAAGACAGCGTGTATTGGTACGCGAACATTTATCTTTGTTCCGTTGCTACCAGCTGGAAAAACAGCGAGAAGGGTGACTAAATAAGGTCATGTGAAAAATTTTCGATTATATAAAGAAGAGATAGATGAGGAATTAGATCGATAGGTTCTGACATTGCTTTGATCGAATGTCTCGGTTCAATTTACCATCATAATCCAGGACTTACATTATGAGGAATTAGCGAAAACTCAATATTGCTGTCTCTATTCCCATTGCTCAGAGCGAAGGACGATAAGGTTAATCGTCCGAAGAGTATCGACGTCAAGAAACGTCAACTTTGCCGGCAACCTCTCCATAGCTGGGGTAATTATGGCGACTATCTTACGTTAGGAAAGACGCTCGAGGGTGACTCGAAACTAATTCAGACTAGGATAATTTGCGGTAAATGAGTACTCGAAACCGATGAGGTTTACTTTGCCTGTCATTATATAGACCGAAGAGCGAACGTTTCGCAATGCGGTGCCTTCAAGTAGGCACCGCAATCACAGAAACGTATTAGCGCCGAGATAGGCGAAATGTACTCGGAGCCGTACAATCAAGATCGTTTGCTCTTCACGAAGAAATAGCGATCTCTGTTTCAGCAAAGCGAGATAAACGTTATAGTATTCGCGCGTGTTCGATACAAGTGCTATACGGGTCAGTCATTGTAAGGGTATAGCGTTTCATACGTGATTGCTCGGCCCGAATGTGAGTTTAAAGCGTCAGCAAGTACGTGTCCGTGTTCGTTACACCGGTTGCATTTCCAAAGTACACTTAGATAAAGACGAATGTTAGGTATATTCACTGCAACCAATTCCGCTTTCCTTCTTCCTCGTGTCCCAGTATTCTTCCGTAGTCTTGCACCCGGTCATGGACGGGTCGCGGCCTTTCTTACAGTTCTCTCTCTCTCTCTCTCTCTTTCTCTTTGCCGCCCTTTCCTGACTCCTGCTCGTGCCCTGTTGGCCTTTTCTCGCGTTTGCACTCGCCCTCTAAAGGAGCCGCCGGTTTCTCTCAAGATCCGTGCCATAGCGCTCTGAAGCCGAACGAACGGACGTCCGGAGACGTAATTTCCTGCTCTCCTCTGGTGCGGCCTCCCCCCATTGCCCTTCCCTCTCTTGCCACGTCTGCTGCTTTGTAAGGTACATTCTCCGAGGGTTGTCGACGAAACTTCTCTCGTTTTCCATGCTTCTGCCCACAGTTTCTATACGTTTTCAAATTAGAATCGACCAACCAAACGTGATTGTGAATATTCGCAAAGATACATTTACAAAGACTTAAATGTTCAATTATTACGAATTAATCATGTGTTAATCATTTGATAACAGAAACTGATGATGTGTTGTTGTTACGACGACGATATGATTCATGGAACATTCTATCGTAATTAAGGAAATCCTTGCATTCTTAAACTATTTCTATTTAGGAACACGGAAAAAAAAGATTTGCTAAAACAGCTAAAAACTTCATTGATTTAGCAAATCTACAGTCGTAATATAGGAACAGCCAGTTTTCTATGTTAAAGTAGCAAAGTTGTGTAGCTGAATTAAATTAAAGATTGTAACTAATCATATTTGTTCTAATAGCATAGGAAATTTGTTGATACAGCAACTAGAAAACTTTCTGAAAAAATGAATCTATTATAAAAGTCAACATTTGTAACAAAATATGCTAACTAAGACAGCGCATACTTTTGTTGCTATAATGAAGAAACTTATTATATTACCAATCTTCATTGTAGCAAAGAATAGTTGCTCTAGCAATTCAAGTTAATTAAGACAACAAATTCTGATAAATACATGGTTTTTATTTTAATACAATAAAAAAATGCAATTCTTGAATTATTGAATAATACAACAATAAATGTATATACAATTTTTACTTAAAGTGTTACTTAAACGTATTAAGCTGGATCTTCATAATATGCATGTATGCGGTTGCAAGGTTAGAACCTAATCTAACCTAATTATACCGATTATACGTCACATGTAGGCTCTGTCAATTTTTACTTAAAGTGTTACTTAAACGTATTAAGCTGGATCTTCATAATATGCATGTATGCGATTGCAAGGTTAGAACCTAATTTACCGATTTAACCTAATTATACCGATTATACGTCACATGTAGGCTCTAGACATAAACACAGGACGCACTGAAGTTAAATTTTCGCGTTCTGCATTCTGCGTCTTACGGCCGAAAATATGT
This sequence comes from Trachymyrmex cornetzi, assembly GCF_001594075.2. NCBI lineage: Eukaryota > Metazoa > Arthropoda > Insecta > Hymenoptera > Formicidae > Trachymyrmex > Trachymyrmex cornetzi. Next base: position 534,336 of record NW_017297858.1, on the reverse strand, counting down.
TACGCAAGTCACACTATGTCTATAATTTTGCAACTTGAGACCCGCGTTCAACATGCTATGTAGATTAAAATATGTATTGCAAATATATATTAAATTAGTTATTTCAACTGAACTAATTTGTTGCAATAACAATGATAATATTACCAAAGATGAGTTTGTTATATGAGCATACTGATGACTGCTTACAGACATAATTTCTTTGTTGAACCACCAAATTTTCTTAATTACAAATGTTGAATTCGCGTAGCAAGCTATAGCTTTGCTGAATCAGCAAATCTATTTTTTTTCGTGAAGAAATTTCATTAAAATTTTTATTAATTATTTAAAATACATGTTCCGTGTAACTTTATTATTATTATTATTATACTAAATTGTCAATTATATTGTATTTATGTTTATTATTACTAAATCCATTGTCATTGCTAAACCTTTTCAAAGGATTATTGCCACAACATAATAAATTTCCATTCTACTCTGTGGAAGCGTAGCACTGTGAAGTTACCGTATAATAAATAGTGCATCAGCGTTACATTATCGACGATGAGTATTCTATGAGCCATAATATTTTTATGGCTATCAAAATGGTGAACCCGATTGCAATCAATAATGCTTTACCATTGTAAAAGTAGAGTATGGTCAAAGCGTCGGTCAATACGCGGGCGTTACAGTGGAAGAGCACTAAAATTGGTCGATTATGCTGTTCCTTTGTTATTGCCGGTTCGCAATACCCTGTTGTTCAACCGTGATGGTCTATCATTATGCTCGCGGACAGAGATACAAACATGCGTCATATACTAAATTCTACCACATGATTCACCCCCTCTGGCATTCAAATATTACGGTATCATCTGCGTGTCGATCTCTGTTTGACGTAAATCATGAAATTGATATTTAAATTGTCATTCTTTGTGATTATTGCAAAAAAACAGCCTGGCCTAGATAACCGCTTTGAAAATATACATGTATATGTACGTGCACGTGATACGATGCACGGTACTAGAAATTTTCAATTCTGATAATGAAATTTCTCATTGACTTAGTGCATATATTTTTCTAATTATAACTTCGTTAATTACAGTTTTTTTTATGCAATCGTTACATTTCGCAATATTGTATTCCATACTCGTATTTTTCACCACCGATGTATGAGATCGCGATAGTCTACGACAAAGTTATAACGCTAATTTGGACTGGCTCTGATGTCTCGCACGGCTTGATTATGTTAGTCACACACTCGGTGCCGTTGATCCAGCAACGTATACACATCGCGTGCCCGTGAGCCGCTTTGATCTTCCCTCGTGGAGCCGAGTATTCTGATTGTGACACGCCGAGTCAGAACAGCGCAAGATCCCCGCTCAGGCAGTCAATTCCGCTTGTTTTGTATTATTTCGTCAGGACGGTGGTCACGTATGTTCTGCCGAAGAGCTTTGTCGGGAGACGAAAGTCCGGCGGTGGGTCGTGATTAAAATTTTGTTACCACGTTGCCTTGCCGTTGATTTCGTGCGGCTTTGTATATTAACGTGTCGTCTATCCAGGCAGTTCAGATAGTTTTCATTGAGATAAGTTTCCCTTGAAACGTCAGAACGGACGGTAGTTATTTATTCCGTCCGCTGTTATTTGAATCGCGTCCTGGATTAAAGACGAGAACTGATCCCTACGTAAATGCTCTTAATTGTCCTTAGCATTTCTTTCAATCTGGTGTGCTGTGGTGTGCCTCGCTTAAACTGTCGTCATTTCTTTTCTCCCGAAGGAATAAAACACGGAAGAAAATTCATTCCATGGTACGCCCGGACTTTTGAGTTCTGACAGGACTTTCGTGCTGTGTTTCGATTGGTATTCCTGGGCACGCTCGCGCACGTAGAAATACTGGTAGTAGAAAGTAGTATTAGTAGTAGTAGAAAAAGAAAACGGAGAAGTAGAGAGAAACTCGCGCGAGTATTCGGCCGTGCATTTCGTTCCGCGCTCTAAGACATTCCGATCGACAGCCGTAAACTTCGGAATAGTTGTCGGAATAATTAGCTTCGGTTCTCTCACTATTGGGTACTCGTCGTAGCTAAGACGGTTTTACCATAGGAGGCATGGTGCCGAAGGATAGAAAGGGGTTGCTCGGAATGGTGCTAACGATAAAGGCGGGGGATAATCATTTAAATAGCTCGTCGAGCGCAAGCCATTTAATTTGCTCCGTCGAGGATCTAATTACTTCCAATAGTTTGTTAATTTCATTCGCCTACTTTGCCGCCATTAAATAATTATTACAGCACAATGGCGAGGGGGAAACGAAGCTCGTCGCAGACAATACGGAACGCTATAAGAGAAAGCAAGTTCAAGCAATTCCGAAAACGACGACAATCCCCATTTCCGTGTACGACCCCCGTGCGTCGCGTTAAGGACCGAGTCCGTTCAGTGCAGCTCGATTCAGTTTAACTTTAGACGAAATACTCTCTAGGTATATGCAATATTATATGAACTGATCTGAACCGATCAAGCGCAGCTTGTTTGCTGCTTAGATCGTAGCTATTCGGCGAATATAAAGAGGAAAATGAAAAAACAGCGAAGTTTTATTAAGCATACTTGAAACTCTTTATATTTTGTAAGCATTGAAAGAAAAGTTTTTAGTGTTTATCACTGTTATCATAGTTTTTGATATAATAAATATGTTGACATAAAAAATGACTAAATTTTAAACAATATTAAGAATCTTTATTTTAGACTGCATATATGAGAACACAATCAATACTAGAAATTAAATGCCTATAATGCCTATTTATTTACAGTTTTTCAACACATTAACATATTTCTAATATGATACTTGATTAAGTATTAAATTATTATTAAAAATTGCTTGTCAATTTAATTTAATTCGTGATATTATTAATACAGTAGTTTAATTGTGTTTATAAGTCTGGAAAACCAATTCGGCACGCAATTCGAATGATTACGAATGTGGTATATATGCATATACGTATATATAGTGGAAAGGCCCATATTATGAGATACCGAGTTCATTTTGGGTAAATGCTAAAAGTCTATAGGCAGAATTAAAAAAAATAATAGGTTATTTTGAAAGGAATTTAATAAGCTTTAAGATAACGTTATATGAAGATGGTTGAAAAGAGCAACCGAAACGTCGAATTTCTGTTTACAATGTAGAGGAATTAAGGAAGTAAAGAATTTTATATATCCACACACAAATAATAACTATGTAGTAGCTCTTATTTGCCTAAGTTGTATATATATTTTTTAATATTGTTCATTGAGAGCTCTTTTCTGTTATTATTGAACGTTATATCAAATTTAATTCAAATTCCATTTTTTTTGAAAATTAAAGAAATTTAAAAAATGTGAGCAAATCGCAAAGTCAAAAAATTGTGCTCCTAATATGAGACGCCTCGATAATAAAACGCAAAGTATATCAGTATTGCAATTAAAAAACTTTATTTAATGTTTCTAAAAAACAAACACAGCCAACGTACGCGAAAAATGATCATGCGATAAATTATACCCAGAACTCGTCTTCAGATTAGTTGGAATCAAGCATCGAGAAATAGGTACTCGATGTTCATTTTGTTTTTGTCCTTTTTATTATTGCACAATAACATTTATACTTTAGCAACGATTTTCGCTATGACATAAGTTATTTTATATTAGAAATACCCTGGATATCTCATATTATGATTTCCACGCCTTATGATTTTACGATCATCAAATCTAACTTCTGTAATTAAACAATTCAACGTATTTTTTTATTAATACATTTATGATTTTACGATCATCAAATCTAACTTCTGTAATTAAACAATTCAACGTATTTTTTTATTAGTACAATCTTACTCTATCACTATATGAAGAATTTATTGCCAAATATTTATTTATTAAATAATAAACAAGGTTTAAAGGCTCATCTCAATGAAACTTGAAGATATTCAAATTCTAAAATCTTGTTTTACAATGACTACAGGCATGATCTAATAATGAATTTTCTACTAAATAGTTTTCCATCCAAGAGATGGAATATATATTCATATATTCATGGTGGAACCAATAGATAGCATTTATTAGTTTAGCGGAAACGCCGCTATCTCATATTAAGCGCCTATCTCACAATAGGAAGCTTTCCTCTATATAATTATATATATAATTCACATTGAATTATTTAAGGACTAAATTATAATTTAACAAGTCAGTGAGCTCTCGGTTTAATGAAGGAAACGGCAAGATTCACGAAATGTTGGTATGTTAGCAATGGATCACGATATGGCGATAACCCGTACATCCTTTATGGCACCTCTGAATTTAACTAGTTAAATTGTAGTAATATGCCATTATTTTATGTGATAACAGTAATTATAATTTATAGTTATTTTCGGTACTATAACTACGTATATTTGTTGATAGAACTACTGTATACATTCCAGCTATTATTGCTACAACATTATAATAACAGCAACAATTATAATTCAATTATGGTAACATAAAATTACACAAACATCAAAAACTTTTCTCTCAGTGAGCAGGATTTCAGGTATTCGATTTTCCGTCGCAGAAATATGACAGAAATGCTCAGTTAATTTCATAAACGTTTGTAAATGAGCGTAAATATCTTTCGCAAACGAGTTCGACGAGTTAGTTTGGTCATTTCACATATGTTAATCGAAATGATGGTGCTGTGAGAGAGAAAAAGAGAGAGATAGAGAGAATAGAGTACCCAGTACTTGTACAATATATTCTCGACGCAGGATGTGGTGTCGCGTTTATGTACATCACATTGGCGAAAACGTCTAAGCTCGCAAGCAGAGCTTTCGCGCGCGCACCGTTCTCCAAGGCTTAAACTACAATGGTACGCTAACTACAGTCGTAGTCGTGGCACATAATAATGCGATGGCACCACAGAGAGACGAGCACGAGCGATAATGTGTGCCGCGAGCTCGTATACATCTACGTGCGCGCGCGCGCGCGTGGGCGATTATATATGGGCGCAAGCGAGAGACGGGATGCACCAACCGCGTTATATCTATATCGAGTTATAATAGTTCTCGTGTTAAATCGCATGAGAGCCAAATCGCTTGGAACTAACCCCAGAGTATTCCCGCACCTCCGCGATCTCTCTCGTTGTCTGTACCTCACCTCGCCTCTTCCCTCTTCCGGTCCCACGCGACCTTTCTCGTCGGCCTTAGGAAATAATGCCGCCGTTTTCCACTAAAAATTATGCATTCAACCGTTGTTGGAATCTTTCTTTTTCGCGCTGCTTCCGATAGCTCTTTCCTCTCTTCGGTCATTAATTAGGAACCGTAAGAAGCCACGACTTCTCCAGATTCGATCGAGTTACAACGTTATATTCTCGAAGATATATTGTCGGTGAAACCATAAAAAGCGTCAAGCTCTTTCGCGAAAACTTTTTATCGTCCCCTAAAGCCGTCTGTTCCTATAGAGGTGTAAAATATTGTCGCAGTAGGAGTTCCCGTTAGTATAACAGTAATTTTCTAATGATGGAAAGCGTCCTCGTATTTTTTTGCCTATTCCCGCGCATGCCTTAGAAATATCGGGCTCAGTTAGAAAAATTTCGCTGCTACGAGTTTCAATTTATTACGCCTCACTAATTCGCAACAATAAAACGGCTATTTTTACTCTCACCGCACTGTAGTTAGACGGAACATCGAATTTCCAGGACCGTATTTCTTGCGAGAAAATTTATTTGCGCTCTTTAGTGGGATGGCTAGCTCGTTGGATACGTGCGTTGAGAATTACTTCCCCAGCAATGTTCATTATTAATTCTTATGGTTCTATACTATTATGTGATAGTGATTTGAGCTATTGTACTTATATATAAGTAAGATTTATAGATGTTTCTTCTTAAAACTTCGAGTTTACTATTTTTTTGGAGATAAATTTCTCTTAAATTTCGCTCTTGCATTTTCTCTCTTACGAGTAAATTAATTAAATGTCATGATCTTTATATCCGTTTAACGTTGTAGCTTTTTTTTTATTATATTTACGGACTATATATTCTTATTATTACTCTCTAAGATGATATTTTTTAATTAACATTCTTTTCGATAATTTGTAACTGATACTTGTTTCTTGTGAACATTTTTGTACCGAAGCAATAACCAAGAGTCTTATTAAACGTTGTAAAATAGCATGGTATTTTATAGCCGCAGTTTTCTAATATCCTTTCAACGAATACACGCGAAGACTCGGCCGAATAATGAGACGTGATGTTCCTTGAAAGGATTCACAGGGTTAGAAAACATTCCACGAAATGTACGAGCCACGACACGGCTTTCGTGCGAGGATTTGGCTTCGGATTAAACGACCTCCTTGAATTCGCGGCGTTCCCTCGTAAATTGCATCGAAGAATCCGATATTAACGGTAGCTAGAGTCGCGCACCCGTGGTATGGAGCCTGTATCCTGAGATCGTGGATACGCGAGGTCGGCGATTGCTTGTTCTTCCGAAGTAGGTGGGGGCGGGGTATATACCGGGGATATGTATTAATGCCTCAGACGTCGATCCAGCTGACAAAGCACGATCAGTGCAGTCTGGCGAGTTCGAGGTATTTCAACAAGAGGATCATGATGGTTTTGAGCACGGATACGGGTACTTGTGGTGAGATCGCTCCAGCCCATGGCGCAGCTCGTAATCCAAATTCGAAAGATTCATACTGCTTTGCAATAAAAAGGATATCATGAAAGATACGAATAAATGAGATGCTCATTATGATTAAACGAATTGATATGTGCGATTCTGTTTTATTAACAGAACAATTGTATAAACATGTCCGAAATTACTAGGTATCCTTAAAATCCTGATAAATTTCTTAATATATAGATCGAAATAAATACAACAAAGCTTATTTTAACAGTTTTATTTATTAATAAAACTAAAAAGAAAAAATTGCAGAAATTATAACATAAAAGTATAATAAAATATTAAATATTAATAACAATTTTATTTATTAATACAACTGTTAGCAATATTTAATATTTGATTATATTTTTCTTTTGTTTTATAATTTCTACAATTCTTTTTGAATACTCTATTAATTTTTTGCAAATGGATTTCATTATTTATCGCCATTCTTTCATAACTGCAATTTGTAAGTTTTGTTTTGAAGTGCATTTTCTTTTTTTTTAAGTAAACTTGTAAATATTTAATTGCATGGAATTGAAATCAGGATTCTGTGGATCGAATTTATAACATTATAATCCTATTTTTTTATTTAAAAATCATATCATATACTAGCATGACATTTTGAACATAATTATGCAACACAAATTTTAAAAAAGTACACCTACACGCATGGATCTCAACTAATTCCCAAAAATCATTAAAAGAAAAATGATTTGTTATTTTTTTAGAAAATCGCTAATTAATAGTGTACTTAATAATTTTGGACATAGCTATATATGTATAGTGTCTATATCATCCACCGCTGGATATCGGCCTCTTCCAACTTTTTCCATTCTAATATGGGATCTACAGTTTTTAACGCCGAATCCAAACGGCGATGGCAAAGATACCCTCGAAGGTTTGCCATTGTTTTCCGAGGGGTGGCGACCAAATAAAATTTGATGTTCTGGGTAGATTTGAATGCTGGATCTTTGGCACAGAGGGCAGTCACGCTACGCTCTGCACCACGATCGCCTATTATTTATACAGGGTGTTATCAAAAAAGGGTCACAAACTTTAAGGGTATATAGAATGAAAAATATATCAAAAAGGTCTAATAAACATAAGTCCGGAAACGAACGGTTGTCAAAGTATCTCTTTGTTTAAACATGCATTTCCTTCAGATCGGCTTAATGATAATGCAGAAAAAACGAATTTACTGTTTATTTTTCAATTAATTTTATTTATTTTTATTATTTTTAAAGTACATGTTCAAAATCTCCACCTTCCGTATCCAAACAAGTTTTATATCCTTTCAAAAAAAACGCCCTCATTCTTTCAAAAATTTGAACATATACTTTAAAAATAATAAAAATAAATAAAAGTAATTTAAAAATAAACAGTATACGCGTTTTTTGCGTTACATTATTATTAAGTCAATTTGAAGCAATATCGTATTGTTTAAACAAAGATCAAGAGATATCTTGGCAACCGTTTTCGACCTTATATATATATTAGTTCTCTCTCTCCTCTCCATAATTATTAAGAAGAAGCTACTTTCATAATGATAATTGTGAAATACATCTGCTTCTATCTGATAAGGGGAAAATCATATACATCTTACGTTGAGCTCATCAGCTTCCATGTCCTATTTACAACTTTTTAGAATGATTGTTAGAAGTGACGTCAGCGTTTATCAAATCTTTCGAAGATTTCGATACAGGAAGTCAGAGTTTCCAGGTCGCTGGATTGCTAAACCGCTATTCCACCTTCCAATCCCTCTTCCATTTTCGTTCTTCTTAACTCCCTTTTCCTTCCTCTCTGTTTCGTATTTCTTTCTCCCCTCTTCCTTAGAGTTTTTCATTTTCTTTATTTCTCTCGTTTTCGCTTGTGCATTTCTTTTTCTCTCTGCCGTTTCCTCGGAAATTGGTTAGTTGCTTCCAATTCTGCGCAGGACTAAGGCAAGGAAGTGCGGAGCAGCATTCCTTTGTTTCTTCTACTTTGTCTTCGGCCTCGTCGAAACTTTCGCATCCGGAGTTGTGCTTCAACTTTTTTTTTCTCTACGCCATCCGTCGATTCTTCTCTTCTCTTCGACTACTGTGGATCCTCGCGAAACTTATTCGGTTAGCATCTCTATCGCTTCCGCTTAATCATCGACGAGCAACTTTGTGTAATATAATGGATTTTATTTCATTAATTAATTTATAGTTCGATAGACTTTACTATTAATTTTCTGAATTATTCAAATAGCCATATATTATTAGAAAGTATGTGTATTCTTATAACAAACTGATATTTTTGAATTAATCTAATCAAATAAAATTAATAAAATAATCATCAATCAGAAATTTCCGGGCGATTGAGAGCAATAATAGCGCAGAAGTTGGTGCGTTTAATATTCACAATAGTGTATTTCAATTCTTACATACAAATCGATCGAACGTTTCAGCTCCATTCGAGCCATCTTCGGCGATGAAGTAATTACATGTGATGTTGTTGGATGTACATCGTGTGATATATTAAATCAAAGAGTGCAGCAAGTAGTCTCTCAATTCCAAATTTAAGAGTAACTGTCAGGAAGCTGTACAGCTAAATGATCGCTGTAGGATGACAAAGAATTATAATTTTACTCTGTGTGACACAACAAGGAATTTTTCGAAGCGACAAATGAGACTAGCAAAGTATGAAGCATAAGGGACGAAAAGAATTTATGACTTCTGTTTTAAAGAGAAAAAAATTTTTGGAACGATACGCGTTAAAAATGATATGATTAGAAGTTTAAGTTATAAGTAAGAATGGCAGCTTAACCAAATCGTAAAATATGTTGCGGAGGATAGGAACATGCTAATTAATTTACATTATAACTGTTAATACTGAAGATGGTCCGATGGACCGAAACGTTCATTTTCAATTCTTTGTATTTAATAAAAGATTTAAAATAATCGCCACTGTTATCTGATGTTCGTGGTATATGCCTTTCAGACAAATAATTGTTTGTTTTTATCAGAACTATGGTTTATTTTATTTAATTATAATTTTACACTCTTTTATAAAAAGTTTATAATTTCTTACTATGTGCAGTCAAGGCGTGCAGGAGGTAAGTCTTTTCAAGATTTACCTCTTTACTACTGTCTTGCGCGAATTCTTTGTTATCCTAGAGCGATCATTTAGCCGTACAGCTTCCTGACAGTTACGCTCTTAAATTTGGAATTGAGAAACTACTTGCTGCATTCTGATTTAATATATCACATGATGTATATCCAACAACATCACATGTAATTACTTCATCGCTGAAGATGGCTCGAATGGAGCTGAAACGTTCGATCGATTTGTATGTAAGAATTGAAGAAATACACTATTGTGAATATTAATTAAACGCACCAACTTCTGCGCTATTATTACTCTCAATCATCTGGAAATTTCCGATTGATGATTGTTTTATTACCTGGAGAGTTCACTTGGTGTATTAATTTGTTCTAATCAAATAAGTTTCTATTATCTAAGAATTTAAATTTGTTATGAAGTTATTGATTATAATAGAGTAAGTACTTGGACGATTTTTCCTGAAATTTCGGAACTGTACTTCGTTATATGTACCTCCACGTGCGTCGTCGTATTTCACTTTTCACATTGCCTCGCTACACTGGCGAATAAGTGATTTCGTTTTAAATTCGCCGCACGCTCCTGTAATTAGTTTAACTCCGTTCCGAGAATTTATTAAGAAGAGAAGAAGGTGGTGCAAGACACTTCCGCGTTCTTTTACGTCTCGCGCGCGTTGCAAGCCGAGGCTGCTGCTCAAGCCCTCCGAGGATAGCTACGTGCTCGGAGATTTATCTCAACCCAACCGAGCGTTGGTTCCGTCACTTCCGCCAGAATTGTCTGAGAGAGATTTTTAAAGTTCGAGAGTACTTCGGAGTCCTCATGTTGTACAATCGTGCCGAAGTGTCTACACGTGCCCTCGCGCACGCGTGCCTCGTTCGACTCGGCCATTTTGTTTCTGGTTGCCTTTCTCTTATCTCCAATTATACATTATTAGTACTGACAATTTTCATACACAAAAGACAGAGACAAGAAAGAAGAACTAGAACGACGACGAGTCGCATTTTAACTAAGCTCGTTATAGCGATGTTTTTCTTTGTTTCATCGTATAATTAGTTTCAAATCGCGTTTATTTTCATACACAGTCTGAGAAAGGATTTCGCACGCTGTTGGTGTATGTTTAAACTTTCGACAAAGGTTTAAAGAAATGATGAATTTTTAACTTTCGAAAGCGAGAACTACATCAATGAAGCATACACAGAATTGCGAGAGCAGCGCGTCTCCAAATAATCCCTTTCACTAGTCGCCAAAGGAAATAGGTTCCCGAGTTCGCACCGAACATCCTCTTCAATATCGCTCTTTCTATGCGCTCGGTAATAAATCGCCGGCGAACTAATATTCCTGCGGCGATATTGCTGGTAATATTACCATGGTAAATGATCTCGATCACCGTTCTCGAGGGAGCCCTCCACATCGATATTAAAATAGGAATCCACGTAGCCCTCGAGGAGATTTAATTTAATTTAACGTGTGCAACATGGGTTGTTCTTGCAATGACTGATTTTACAACGCATTTAATTACAAATATTTTCATTTAATTAAATGCGTTATTTTTTTGCTATAATATTGGTTATGTATTGTTGTTTTCTGATTCATGTTCTGAATATATTAAATGCGTTCTCTCTCTCTCTCTCTCTCTCCTCTTAATTAGCCGTAGTTATTATTTTTCAAGACAGAGCGTGTCCTCATTAGATAACCAGCTAATATATTTAACGAGAAGAACGATTAAGACGGTAGCGCGATATTGCGCCGCGTGTTCGCGAAGTAATTGCATCTCCGGCGCGTAGCGCTTCTTGACTCTAAACGGATCGGTTTTCGTTCCTGGTCTTCCTTACTTAGGATACATTCAAGTGCCTAGTTAAATCCTCATGATCTTAAATTTAAGTGCAGTAGTGGGAGTTGTTAAGCCGCGTTTTATAGGATCCTTCGTCCGCTTTTACGGAGGCGTCATTTGCCGTTTCTCGAATCTGGAGTACGGAGATGGAAGAGTAGACGAGACTCGACGAAGGTAACGAAGAACAACGATAAAGGGTATAAGAAAGGGAGAAAGATCTAATCTCATAGAAATATCACTCTGCCACTGCAATTTCGCAATCAATCGCTAATGCTCAAAGGGACGCTTGTCTATCGGCTGATCCTTTATCGTCTTCCCTCCTCTTGTGCTCCCCCGCTTTCTGCTTCTTCTCTTTACCCCCTTGAGTGAAACGATTATTTATGACGCGCCATGTTAAATCGACCTCTTTCGCCGTGAAGATATCTTGAATGATTTCAGAACTGACCGAAACTTCGTCCCGATTATAGATCTAGTGGAGCGTAAGTGACGACGATCGTTTTAGGTCAGCGTATCTACAAGTTTGCAGTTTTAGATGTGCATCGAAGATGTTCGCGCGAGATTATGTTGTCAAGACCAGCAAATGGATGACTTTCGTTAGGCTGATTAAAGTTTCGCGTGTTGTTTAGTTGGACGGTAATTACGTTATTTGCGTTCACACACACAAACACACAAATGCCGCAGAACTGATAGATGAATGAAAGTATGCTGACTAGTTCATAGCAAGCGAAATGATTTTAATTAGTTTATTAACTCGCTATGCAGTATTATCGTTAAATCTCCCGTTATTTTATATTTGCTATTTTTATGATTTCAAATAAAGTTTGCCGAATTTAATAGCAGTTTTGTATGGATAATTAAGAGCACATTCGTAGAAATTTTATTTTATTTAAAAATTCTCTGATTGCATATTTTCTGAAATATCGGCCAGCACGCGCGCTCATCTTTCCGCTCGGATATTCCTGCTTACTTGTTCGTTATCGCGAAAAGCGATCTCCACCCCGGACGACGCGGAGGTGCGAAATGTAAAATGGGCCGTTTTATCAAAGGCAAAATTCGCCCGGAGACTGAAATTTGTCCAACGTAGTGGAAGCCTTGGATTACGATGGCGGGCCTGTCTCTTTCTCGCTCCCGTCCATGGCTTCTCCGCACCTCGCTCATCTCCATCTTCTTTCTCGCGTCCCGGTTCCTCACGCCCTCTCTTCTTTGAGAAAAAGGGTAACAAAGTGTTAAAGTTTTAATCCGAGAAGGAGCGCGTCATGCGCAGACGAGGAGCGAGAAACTGCGAGAAACTACGGGTGGGAAGAACCGTGAGAGGGCTGGAGAGAATGAGAAATAGAGAAAAGAACGAAAAAGAGCGGCGACAAGAGGAGGATAGAAAAGAGGACAGAAAAGGAGGGCGGCTGGAAGGTTACGGGCAGTGGGAAGAAGACGATGAGGGGGCATGCCAGGAAACTCTTTGTAATCGCAGTTTTCTACTTTTTCCTGAAGTCGTAGCGGAGGGTGAGTTGAGCTTGGGAGAGGTGAATCTAGATTCCAGGTAAGTGGGTGGGGTAGATGGAGCGACGAGAACCGGGCGAGAGAGGGTAGTGCTGGTGGAGAACAGGGACGGTGGGGACGCGGAAGAACGGGGAACCCTCGGTAATGGTAAGGGTAGATGGGTCGGTGCAAGGGTGTGCTTGAACAGGGATTTACGGAATTTATCACTTGAATTCCCTGTAAAGGATTAGCAGACATTCCCTCGCTTCGGCAGAGACGTAGGGGGTTACTGCAGTGGGTTACCTACCCTACGAACTTCTTGGGCGTCGTCTGCTAGCTCTGCGGACCCGATTCGTCCCACCCATATATGCCCTCGAATTTCGATTGCGGTCACTGAAACGAGGTCTCTATTATTTTATATAAATAATGTATAACTTGTTTTTGTGTTTTTTATTTACGAAGATTGGATATTGCGATATTATCTCACCGATTTTTGTTGTGCTAGCTTTATTATAATATTATGTTTTCTGAAACTCTATTAAATTCCCATGAGAGAATGAAAATATTGATGTTTATAGTGATCCTTTCTTTTCTTATTGCTTTAAGTTATAAGATTGCATCGATCTAATGTCGTTAATAATTCGAGTCAGTCACAGCATCTGTAATCTTGCATCGCAGGAGCTTTCGAAAACGGGTCTTATTGAAATATCTTGCGATGCTATCGAACGATACAGTCGTTCCCTCCGCGCACATGATATTCCTCGAGTGAGTATTCAACACCAGTTGGATTTCCTGAGGACGACCCTTCGCGTCGTATCGCCTACATTTTACGAGCCTCGAATTGTCCGATAGGACTTGGAATTTCCTTCTTGAATTCCGTCACATGCCGTATGAAGCGGCTGTATAAAGTTAGAATATCCGAGATTTTTTATGGTCTATAGAATTAGAAGCGACGTGACAATTCCCGACGATTTGTTTCTATGATTTTAAAAAATTTATTTTCACATTTGCTCTAAGAAATACGATATTAGTTTTGACGTATCCTACTCTTCCTCTTATTTTACGTTTAAATCTTTCACATAAATGTATTATGTTGTAATTCCAAGACGCATTTTTATTGCAAGGATTCGTAATGTACATATACCATTTTTAAAACTTCTTCAGTACTTTGAGATTGATCCTAACTGATTTTGTACTTTGTTGCAATATCAATATTTAATATAAGATCTGTTTTCTGTGGTTGAATCAGTATATATTTTTGGAATTTAAAATAAAAGATATGTTTGATATTTGATGAAAACGAGGAAGAGGGTTCTAGTCCAATTCAATGCAGGAATAAAAAATAGACCTATAATATTGTAAATTATAACTGATTTCAATTTATTAAAACAACATGTGGCAACTCTTGAAACACACTAGCTTCGATTTTGTTCTTCTATAGATGTACTATTGCGCGATAGAAGGACAAAGTTGTCGTGCCTAAAGTGTGCGATTCTCAGCAACGTTATTGTGTGTACCGGCGCGGCGATTCGATCGACTTCCGCTTTTCTGCCGATTTACTCTCACAACATCTCGAAGAGAAAATATCTGTCGGGGATAAGCGTCTCGTATCTCTTTTTTTTCCCTCTATTTCTTTACCATTCCATCTCACCCCGCGTCCGTATCAATCGACGACAGTCCTGACCGTCCCGGCGGAGGCTAAAGCAAACCTTAGCCTGATCTCTTTGCGCGATCCCATCCATTCCCTAACGTAAACGTAAACACGGATATCTATATACAAGGAAGACCATTCGAACGGCAGCGAGGACACCACGTGCCGGGGTAATATATCGATGGGGCTAATAAAATATGAAAGGCTCCCTTCTGTGTACACGATTTCTTACCTTTCTCTTTTGTCGCGCGAGAAAATCGAGGGTCGAATGCGTCGATAGGCGACAGGTGCGACGAACAAGAGCCGTCATTTCTCCGGTAAAAATTCACCAGAAAGGTGGACAGATAGTAAATTTTACATTTTTCTCAGAGATTTCCTTTTTGAATAAAATCCGAACAATTTTCAAGTCAATTTTTTATATTCAAATTTGTGACGCGTTTTATTTTCGAAAAATTGAATTTATATTGCCAGTTGGCGAAAGTCTGGTTTTCGAACGGAGAAATTTATTTCGAAAGTCTACGTACGCACATTAAATTTGTGTTGAATAATGATGATTTTTGAATCTGTATTTTTTGCTTTTTATATGAAAATTTTTATTAAAATAATGAGGAGATAACGCGATGAAAATGAAGAAAGGTGAAACTTGACGACGGTGAAATACCTATTATTAGAATTACTTCGCTGGTAAGAAGGAGGAGACTAGGAGGAAAACATGGTATACGCGAGCAGAAACTGAGGAATTATTCCGCAGCCCTTCTAAGCGGCGCGTAATGCTGAGCGAGCTCGCCGAGTAATCAAGATGCGCGTAGCGCGGCTGCAAATTCCGGGGTTTCTTCGCGAACCTCGGAAGTAACCGCTCCCGCGTAGAGCAACGCACGTTTGAAACTAACACAATGCACGAATACTTCTGTCCTGCGCGTATAGTGGTACGGGGGGGTGAGGACGGGGATAGAATGTTACATAGAACAGCGTACATACAACGCGTATATATAAGAGGAACTCGAAGTACGGCCATATCGTGCGCAGCAGGGCAATTCGAACTCAAAAGCTTCCAAACATCTTCAATATAAGTTAGGGAACTGTACTTAGGTTACCTCCGTAACCAGGCCCGCATACGAAACAGTCCTCGAATAGTTGCGCGGTATTCTCCTTATTGCAGATAGTACATGGCTTCTTGCTCGTGGCCTTCCACTCTCCTCTCGCTCCCGGTCTCTAATTAGCTCTTGAATTATACGTACGAATTAATTGACCGTTGCACTTCGAAAACGATCCGAGATATGTCGATGGCACGCAACACGGGCAATGGCAGAATCTGACACGGTGAATCCAGACCGTGTATGCGGGTTGTGTGTGATTTTCCGTACGCACTGCTCACGGGGCTACGGATTCGCTGCGGGAATTAATTTTGTTGCTCGCCGATTCTGCGCGCGATGTGTTGAAATGGCGTTGATGATGTTCAACACGCGCGGCCGAGTTCATTAAGTTTGACGCCCACACCGCCTGATTACGGACGAGCAGATTTAATCATCGCAATTTCACGGTTCGTCGTTCGCGGTCGGTGTTATCGTAAACTATCAGAATATTCCGGTACTATAATGTGCGTACTGGCCAGCTCGATTCAAAGATCTATTGTACGCGCGGCGACGCTGACGTGTCGAATTAATTTGACGTTCGATGAGAGCTTCACTCGATCATTAATCGCTATTAATGTAATCAATCCGCTCGCTTTGACAAACGCGATTAATTATGGTCCTTGACGAACCGTATTTCGTATTTAGGAAATATTCTTCGAAACTTGTTTACCGAAATTACACGTGTGAAATTACACGCGCGCGATTCATGCCGATGCTATGGTTTGCGTGCGATGACAGGGTGCATTTTCGCAGATAATTATAATAGTTTACACTGTGCTGAATCCTTGGCGACACAGGTGCATCGACTGCACATTTGCGCCTCTTTCTCTCTATCTCTTTCTCTCGCGACATATGTAGCCTATATACGTGGTTCGCCTAGCGTATATATCCGCATTTGCATGGCTATGTAAATACACATTATAATGACAACCGGCCGGTGCAGTATTGTCTCGGCTACACGGCTACGCTTCGAAGCAAACATGATGGCGGACCGTTACTCCTGCTTTCTAAAAGTAAATCGAAAATCTTACGAAGACGGAGGAAGATTGCGATGCAATCTTTGGGTTGCTGTCTTCGGTGTGAAAAAGTTAGTAGCGCGCGATGCAATAATTTTGCTACCTACCAACGAGGAGAAGCCGTGATAGGTATATGTAGCTAACTGTAAAATATTAACACGTTGTCAAAGAGAGAGGAACTTTTGCAATGATATATCAAAATTGTCAAATATATAAAAGTATTTCAAGCTTTGAGGGAAATATTGGTTAAATTGCAAGTTTTGCTTATCTATATACTTTTCATACTTGCATTTAATTTAAAGTTTTTCTAATGGTGAGAACGTTCGCAGGGAATACGAGAAATTCAGATTCGAGTCCCGGTTGAGATAATACTTTTTGCAATAAAAGTATTTACAGGTTTTAAAATGCTTATTAGCATCCGATAAGAAAAAAATTCCTTTGATTTGTGAAAAAATTTTTTTGCTTTAAACATTATTTGACAATTCAATTGTGATATTACTATTCTAGCTTCGGTTTAGAGCTATATTTCAAGACCGGCAAATTTATCAGCACAGTTAGCTTGAACTGGAAATTGTACAAATTTATTAAAAATATTATTAAGCACAAAGAACCGCCTTGACTGAATATTTCCACTCACGTGTGTTTAAAGTTCTTCTGTTCTGAATTTTTCTGAAATCTCTAAAATGTATGACCCCCGCGATTTTGATAGATGTCTGTCTTGTATGTAATATCATACTCGAAAATAGTTCATTATTACGAACTTCTGTTATCGCGAGAAGGATCTTGTTTTAAATTATCATATATATAATACCTATCACGATATCATTCTGGAAACTTTAATTTTAGCAAGTGAGGAGGGGGACGGGGAGGAGGAGCGTAAGTTAGATACGCGAGTGTACATTTTACCCGAGTAGGACGTCCGCGTTCGCTTATCTGTATTTTTTAAAGAGGGAAGTGCGATACTTGGCGCCTCTTATCTCCGATATACGCGAAGGTGCACACGCCGGCCGAAGTCAAGAATATTTAATGGGGCGTGGAGAAGCGCGCCGGCAAGCGCGCAAATAAATTCGCGCGGTGAGTTTATCGTCTGTGAAAATGTACTTTCGATTCCTCTCAATTTCACGAATCCCTCCGGCGCGGCGCGTTTTCGTATCAAACGCAAAACGAATTTTCATTGTCACGCTCGGCGGGATAGAATGGCTCGCCGATCGTGATACATTTCTCGCGGGGCCAGGCCCGCACCGATCGCCGATTGTGTTACTACCGAGAGCTCGTTCGATTCGCTATCGTTCAGCATCTCACAGTTAGCGATCCATTTCACCACGGGATCGCATCGTCGTGAATCACCGTTTGATCAGACGACGACGACGACGATTTGTCGTTTCGTTTGCTGACCACAGATCGCCGGAAGAATGGCCTCGGAAGTGCTACCCGCTGGAGTGTCCATCGATTCTATTGGACCCATTCCTATTTATCTCCCTCAGGTTTTTCAGTTGCCTCGACGAATCGTCGAAAACTTGCTTGCTGGCGAATTCAGAAGAGAGGGGTTAAAGGAAACTCGCTCGTATACATAGAATAGAAACTGTTTTCTCAGCGAACGGAAATCGTATACGCCATGCGAATCTGTGAGAATCGCACAATGTACCCTCCCTCCTTTCCCTTCCCCTTGCTTTTATGAAAAGTTTTTCCGCACGCCAGCTTTTGGGCAACACAGCCGGACGGACTGGCAAAACATCTCTCCGTGCCGTCGACATCCGCGTCGACGTCGGCGTCGGCGTCGGCGTTGTGCGCGAGCGCGACGCGTGCAAGTTTTGTTTTGCCGGAACTACTTGCCCGGAAGAGCTTTTTGTCTCATTTCTGCCCCTCGCTGTTTCCTCTTTGTCGGTACTATCATTCTCTCCTCTTTCTAGAGAAAGAGAAGCATCCCGGCGAGTTTAAGAAAGTTGTTCAATTCCTGGCGCAAGTATGACACCAGTGAATTCACCGAAGCTACCGTGAAAGAGCACGGAAATGCTTTTTGTCCGCGTTTTTTGTCTCCCTTCCAAGTCGCCTGGAACTGTCCTGTATCTTCGTGAGAAACCGTCGGAACACGTATTGCACATCGACTATTGGTTTGCGAGATATAATTTACGTACGCTGGTTTACTTCCGCGCGCGATCAAAGAAGTATCTGTTTTCTTTAGCTCTTGAAGAAATTGCTGATGATACATCGCAGACCATGTTCGAAGAACTTGTTCGCCGCATTGTTGCTCGCCGGAATTCGTGCAGCTTTAAATTACGTAGCGTGACATTCGCTGCGCTCGTATCCTCCTTCACGAGCTAAGATATCGTCGCACGAGGTGCCTGGCTTACCAAAGTTCCATTTTGCAGAACTTGAAGTAGCTCTGCTGCCGTCGATAGGAATGAGGCGGGGGCGACCAAGGGGCAAAAGCACAACTTGCGAGACAGTGCAGCCGGAAGTTCCACAGAGTCTGGCGAGAACTTACTTTTGCCGGTTGTTTCTCCGTCTTTCCCGTTCTTCTCTCAATCCTTCTGTCCGTTTTTCTCTTTTGCTTTATTCGATTCTTTTTTTTACCGTGATATACGCACCGACGATCATATAATTCATCTTTGAAAGTTCATTCTACTCGTTAGGGTAACTCCGATATTTATTCCGTGCGAAGATTTATGCCTCAGAAATCTGAAAAAATACAAGTGGAAGTGATTTATACGCAACTAATCAATCATTGTCGCTTGAATCGATGTCAAAGATTCAATCTATATAGAAATCATAATCTCTAAAAGTGAATCAGTGTATTATTACTGAACAATAGTAAATATTCGCTGATGATTACATCAGTTATAAGTGTATTGAAGTATTGAAGTCAATAATAATACATTGATTCACTTTTAGAGAATATATATGTATTATTCTTTAATTTTTTTCGAACTATCGTATGGTTGTTATTTTCTTTAACTCTTTTCTCGCTATTAAAATTAACATTGATTAACGAAAAATCATGATGGTTGGCTTGATTGTGGGACAATTAAGATCATTACGTTCTTTATTGAACGGGAAATATTAAGAGAGCAACCGAGGACTTTGGTAAATTCGTATATTGTGAGACTTTGTGGATCGATTATAACATCATGAACGTAATTATTGTGATGCTGTATTGATTCCATCAAATTTTTATTTTTGTGACATTTATTATGCTTTAATTCGATTTATTTTTTATATTTATACGCGTGATTAATAAAG
The DNA here is from genome assembly GCF_001594075.2 of Trachymyrmex cornetzi. Taxonomy (NCBI): domain Eukaryota; kingdom Metazoa; phylum Arthropoda; class Insecta; order Hymenoptera; family Formicidae; genus Trachymyrmex; species Trachymyrmex cornetzi. The sequence continues at coordinate 514,279 of NW_017297858.1, read as the reverse complement.
ATTTCTATAAAATACTCGAAACAAGTTTCGCTTAAAATCTTAACGTATCTAACACATTAAAATTAAATTACTTTTGACATCTTGTATTATAAGCTCATCCTGGGCGATTTTTATTATTAGAGTTTATATTGTATATTATTCTTATTCCTCTTAATAAAACTTTATAAACACATTTTATAAGTTACTATGTTATTTTACGTTTTTTTAAAGCATTATTAAATTTTTTATGAATCGTATATCCAATGTATAGTCGTACATCTCATGCTTATGGCATGTACGGCAAAAATGGAAGGATTTAAAAAAATTCTTTTAGTACAAATAAAAAATAAATATTTTATGTTTCTAATTTTTTTATAATAGTATAAAAAAATTTTATTGGTATAATATATTTACCTTAAACATAGTACGCAACACTTTGATAAATTTGTAACAGGAGCGGCATGTATACTGGAGTCATTTTGTAGATAATTGTTCATGTTGTCTCGTTTTTAACGAATAACACCGAGTTATGCATGCGGTTAACGGCCCGCGGATTTGCGCGATTACAAGCTCTATCGCTCTGCCAATTTGATCGCGTGCGATCGTCCAAATTACTTCGAAATGGCGCGCAGAACTACCGTCCTGCGATTTACATGTAAATCGCAGGAACACGGTGAATAGCCTTCGTATCCTTTCCCATCGTTGTCGGTTTTTCTATTTGTTCCAACGGAATACGAAGTCCTCCGTCGAAAGTGTTATAGCGTGCGAATAGAAAAAGGAATATGCTTTTCGCCATCGTAAAAAGATCTTTTCTCGCAATCGCGCGATTTAACGCTGAATACTTCGCGCGTTAGAGCATTCGTGCGGAGTTATCACCAAAGTGATTTGCGGCGCAAAGGATTCCGGCTCGCGGTCGGTCGATGCGGACGTATAATGGGGGCCGTGGAAATTTTCGCTGACGTTATAGAAATCTAGGACAAGTTTTAGAGAGAGCAACTCTAGAAATAAGTGTTTAACCTCGATTCGGGGAGGAAGGGGGTTGCTCGGGTACGAAGAAAACCGAGACAGACTCGTTCGAAGTAGCCTGAATGGACACGAAATAGGTCGAGTCGATGTTGCCTACGTGAGCTGCCTCAAGGAGAAACATTCGCAATGCTCGCTTTAAAGTCAGATATCGGCCGCCGTGAGGTAACCGGACGCGGAAATAAAAAAAAAGCGTGGCGGAGGTTAATTACTAATAACATATCGAGGATGTTTAATGTATTCACCGCCAAAGACTTTCTTCGTTAACGTTACAGTATTTATTCAAATTTCTTGGATTTACATAATTTAAGTTGTAACAAAAGCAACTTGAATAAGTAATCGGTGCAAGTTAAACGGCGCATTTTGTTGTACAAAAAGGAAATAAAAAATGTGCACTTTTAAGTTGGAGTGTCTCGCTATGAAACTTTCAGATTTCACGTAGATTTCCTTGTGAGCTATATACGTAGAATATCGTGAAATCGCATTTAAACTTATCGTCATTTTACAAATATCGCAAGAAAAAGACAATGAAGCGGAAATAAAAGGGGCTGGATAAGGAAAGTCCGTACTTCGTGGAGATCGTGATTCGAAATAACAGTCACTTCGATTCGCGTGGCTTAAGTTTCAAACTTCTGAAATGGTTCTACTGCAGATTGAACCTTATATTATCTTCAGGCTAAAGGATAGCGATTTCAAGTCTGAAACCTTCACTTTCTGAGGGTTGCCAAGTTGTACGATAAAGATGTTAGAAAATGTCGAGTTAGCTTCAAGAGACAGTAGAGATTTCGCGCACGTGTGCAAAGAAAGAGAATGATGTAACATTAGAAAACTAACATGAAAGTCGTACAATTTTAAGGGCGAAATCTTCTGGAATCTTACGGAACTGCTATGTTACTTTAGTATATTGCATTATCGTTTATAAATCGTACTTCCTTGTGGCTGCTCTCTATCCTCGCCACTTTCAGGATGGAACCACGTCGTTTCTTAAACTAATACGGTAAGCACCGTCGCAGAACGATCGTTGATGCTACGGCGGAAACGATAGAGGCGGAGGCAATGGCTGCGGTCGCCGGCATTAGGGGTTTTAGGGAGGCTTTGCAGGTTTGAGGGTGCGGAGGTGCTGGCGGGCAGAGAAGGGAAACAGAATGGAGGGCCAGCTCGGGATTTTGGTTGGAGGTCGGACCGAGCTTGCACTGTTCACGGCGATTAATTCATTGCCGCTTACCGCATACCGCTTTTTGCTCCCCGAATCGCTTGCTTCCTGCTCGTCTGCTTTTCTCAGCTGCCTTTCTCCTCGTCTTCTTTCTTCTTTCCGTTGTCCGGATCTACTGCTGTGGTTATTCGAAACAATCTCGGTGTTTTCTTTCTCAGGCACGTACCATCCCACAAGAGAACGTGGTCCATGCGTTGGTTGAAGCTGCGTTAAGCCGAAAGTGGTGAGAATCGATGCGGTCCGCTTGCCGCCTGTCTGCCAGTCGCGATGCTCGTACACACGTGCGTGCACACACGTCGAATTTAACCGGTCGCTTTGCTCGCCGGAATTTGAAATGCAAAACAGAAACGCGAGTGGACGCCGATAGCGCAGGCAGACTGCCGCGTGGGATTTTCTGCGGTCGCGACGTCCCCGTGCGCTTTGCTGTCGACGGTGGTATCGGTGTGGCGCGTTAACACTTTTTGATTTCGTCGAGGCTGTCGCAATTGACGAGAAGTTGATTGGTATAGTGTGCAAAAAGTGCACGTGTATCACGCTGTTCGTTGATAAATCTATTGTCATATATGTCTAGTGTATTCACTCTTTTTAAAATATTTTACTTATATATATGTTCGAATACATTATCATGACGGGTGCGTCATTTTTGCATATTGTTCCTTTCCCTTTTCACTGTTATAAATATTTAAATATTTGAAATTGAAGTTATTCACATTCTAGACTAAATTTTAATAAAGAAAATGATCAAAAGTAATTTTATTACGTTCCATGGTAGAAGGAAGTAAGCGCGCAGAACTTGGACGGATTAGTATCGATCTCTCTCAATGGTGTTCGTATCTCGATAGAATTTTAAGGGCGTAAAAGCGGGGCAATGAGAAAACGCGCTTTCAACGTATCCGTCAGTCACATTATTGAACGTAACGAGGGGGGGAGGGAGAAGAGGAGGGGGGGGAGAGAGAGAGAGAGAGAGTTGGGAATTACGGTTTCATCCATCGTGCCACGACCAAGTCAAAAGAGAGAGATTTCCGGTAATTTCCGCGCCCTAAAACGTTTCCGCCAATGGCGCCAGATATCGCGGAATAGCGAGTGTGGCACGACGTGAGTTTCCTAAGGCTGCTGATTTCTATGAACCGTGATTTATCGCCTTTCAGGAGCCCTTTCCATCGCCGCGCAGCGACGACGACGTGATTCGGCATCGAACGAAGCGTGAATCATTTCAAAATTCTCGTATTCCGGCGAAAAAAGCGTCACGATTCTCCTCGTTTCGTCATTTTCAAGCGCATCGGTCCCTAATAAATTTATGTCGTTCTGATATTTATGATATCCATAAATAAATAATTCCGGGACGCGCTCCATCCGAAATGTGTCCGTTGGACGCATAAATAATCGACGACAGAGGATATCCGTTCTGTAGAACGGAACATCTATCGCAATCGTTGTATATATACGCGAAACGGGGTATGTGCTGTCGAACCTTATTTTCAAATATAAATAAATAAAGGCTAACTGCCAATTGTCCGTACAAAAAGCGATGTAGAAGTACAAACTGATCAAGTTGCACAATAACCGTCGCATTGACGTTAATGGAATGATGTGTTTACGATCAGTCAGGTTCGCAAGATTGTTGGACATCTTTATAAAGACGATCTTGATAATTGACAATAAAAAGCCGCAGCAACAAATATTAATTTCGTCCTTATAATGGACGTGCCGTCGTACTTTTTATCGCTCTCCCAACCCTTCGCGCCTACCCTTGATCGTTGTAGCCGCCATCCCTTCGTCATTCGCGCGCCCTGTTTCACTTCAGCTTCAGCCCTACATTGTGCCCTTCACAATCTTCTCCCCTTTCACCTTTTTTCCCCATTCGTTTTGTTATCATTATTTCGCCCCTATCTCGTTCATCTCGTCTGCCTATCTGCCACTATCTCGCTTTCTTTCCTTCCCTTTGACTAGTCTTTCGATTTCTGGGCAAATATCTCGGTTAGCCCGTTGGCAACTTCAGCTGAGCGGCGCAATTTTTCACCCCTTTATAGAAATATCCTCGATAAAAACTATCATTGAACCATATTCGTCTCTCTGGCTTTGTGTACAGAGCCTTTTAGCCTATCATATTGCTAAATCCACGCCGGGGATTTGACAGAGTAATGCAACCCTATGGACAATCAATGTAATGACAATGGATTAATTAATCACTGCGTCGGAGTACCACGACGTACATTGAGGAAAGTCGGTCGTTAGGGAGATCGATTTTGAAGTTTCTATTTAAACGTGTTTCAAAGTTTTTTGTGCTTGGTGCTTTTGTTCTCTTTTGTGTAATATTTTTATCCCAAAAATCCAAAAACTTAATTTATTATTTAATTATATCTATAAATATATCGTCAAGTCGTATTTACAAATATGGTCGTTTTACGAATATAGATGTAAGTTGTTACTTTATACAAATCATTAAAAATTAAAAAATATCAATTCTAATATAGTTTTTTTTTATTTGTATTTTGAAATATATCAATTCACACACAAAGCGTACTTTAGTTTTTTTGTACTGTTGAATCGAAGTATCAGGTTACAATTAAGATGTGCAATATTTAAAACCCTAAATTATTGATCTTCGCGATACTATTGGTTTGTGCGGATCGCGGGATTTTATACGGGCACCTTCAAGGAAATTGGCTCGCGAAGCGTATGTACTTAATATTGGTACAAAGAAAGGAGAGGTTCATAAGATAGGACTGCGGAATATCTCATAAGATAAACCAATATTATAAATTATTCGGATCCATTTCAAGAAGGCAAAGGCAGAACTCCGAGCGAGTGGCTTCCGCATAATGCGAAATGGTATAATAACTGGCACGACGGCGACCTTCCATCAGCCGCTGCCATCTTGAATTTACGGAAAAATTATCTCATCGCCTCACTCCTCATTTCTCGCCACAAAATGAATCCCGACCATTTTCGAAGACGCGTTCACCTTCGTCGGACGAAAACTTAGTGACAGAGAAACGAGATTGAGGGAATGCATAAATTTTGTTTATAACCGGTCCTTTATTATTTCGGGACGTATTCCAAATGAATATAAACCGTCGCTTGAAAATTGACACGCTTGAGAAGACGCAGTCTCTTTAAGCTTTCGTTGAGAAAAGCGTATCAGAGCGCAGAAGACGTTCGTTGTTCGTAGCCAAGAATCCTGCCTATTGTGCATCGAAACAGATCCGATAGCGGCTTTAACGAATCTTCAGACACCGAAGTAGCTTCTGTCTTTTGCACGAAAGCGATTCTAAGACCTTTAGATACCACGGACGCTGTTGCGGTGAATGCACATTGAACGGCATTCAGTTAACTACGGGGCAGCTTCTCTCGCGGCTTCGTAAGGGAGGGAGGATTTCTCAAGATAGATCCTGCGGAGAGGTCGGCCAATGCCGCCACAACACCACAAGGTTCAACTCGGATGGTCGCATGGGGATTTGGGGTTTAACGTTGGTCAGGTTGCACCAACAAGCCTCGAAACCTTATCTCGAAATCGCCGCGATCTCTCGTGCTGGTTCGGGCCCTTCCCAGAGGATCGCCTAACAGCTGCTCCGGTTCGCCGCGATTAACGACGGCTTATAAAACCAATGTTCCTCCGTCTCAAATTAGAGGACGAAGTACGGCCGGCCGTCGTGAAACTTTCTCGTGGATCTGGAAATTGGATCCACACCAAGCTGTGGGATAGATTAGAGGGGATGGAGGAAGGAGTGACCCGATTATACGAAAGGCTTTATCTCGACTATAGTTTCATTAATCAGCGAAGGATTATCGCCGAAGGAAATTTCGCGTGACGACAAAGCGATACGGTGAACGCTCGACATTGCTTGGAATTTGATTAATCTTCGCGAACCGATTTGCAGTTAGCGACAAATATTGTCCTTCCGTCCGAAACTTTTATAGTCCTTGACGCGCGAGAATTTTGGGTACACCGGGAAGGTAACGAACGATTGATTAAACAGCACGGCTCTTGTTCCGCTGCGAGTAATTAAAGAACCCCCGCGGATCCTCCGAATTTCGAGCACGCTGAATAAACTTCGTATCCCGATTGCCAGGAACAAAAGGTATCTATCGACTGCAAAGACTGTGGTGAGTATATCTATCTGGTCCCACTCTCCTCTTCCTCTATCACTTTTGTTTGCCACACGTTCTCTTTCTCTTTCTGACATTTCTGCCTCTCTTATCCGCACACGCGAGAAGTTGGATTAGATAAGTTTACCGTTTAGCTAGCTGCGGATGGGCTTGGCTGATCCGTACCGAGTCTTTCCGATTTCGGTTTTGTTTGATTTACCTCAGTTTAGCGCGAGAAACGAAGTCTCTCTGACTGTCTGTGAGAAGTGACGTCGCTCAAGTGGTTTCCGACTGTTATTGGCCCGGCAACCTTGCGCGACGTCACGGGTTTTCGCCTGCGAACTTTCGACTTGACGAATACCCCTCTTTCCTATCCTGGCGATACGTCGTGTTCGATTTCCATCGATACGTAAAGGCCGTATTGCGCGGTCTGCGGAAACCTCGAGTTTCCCAATAGTCGGATTGACCGGGTGTGGCGTGTGAAACGAGGTCGCTTACTCTATCGCAGATATAAAGTGTGAATTGGGGTTCCATCGAACCCCAATTCACACTCTATATCTGCTCGAACTTTCTAGCTTTTTTATCATTTCCACATTGGACGTGAATATAAATATCCATAGGCTTTTTCTGATATTGTTTTAATTCATCTATATCATTGAAACAATAGCAACAATTTACCTTTGGATACGTAGAATAAATGTTATGAGACATGATTAATGGGAGATTATATTAGATATATGTAAACAAAGGTGAAATGAAAAAGAAAAAAAAATCCAAATATATATATATTTTTTCTCTTCTCAGAGAATGCAAGAATATTTTTTACTTATTTGCCATAAATGTGTGATAAAGAAGTGAGAGCAATCGATGTTTTAAATTTTTATATATAGTAATAACCATGAATGTACAGAATATTGCTGTTTCTTTCTTCTCCACATTTGTCATGTTTCATGCTCTTTAAATTTAAATTTTTTGGAGTGAAAATTGAGCCAATCTTGATAAAAGAATGAAAACTTTTCACTCTCGAACAAGAGTGGCATTTGGGATTTTCATTCTTTTCTTAAAGTAAAATTTTACTCTTTTGGAATGAAAGTCACTCCAAAAGAGTGAAATCTTACTCCAAAAGAGTGAAATCTCACACTTATAAAGAGTGAAATCTTATTCTTGTCGAAGAGTGAAAATATTTTTACTCTTTTTTCAAGACTGGCTTAATTTTCAGTCTTTTGAAGTGGAATTTTACTCCAAAAGATTTAGAAATAATATTAAATTTACAGGTATTTATTTGTCTACACTTGTCGAGATCTTATTAAGAAAAGATAATTTATTTTATCATTGAGTGACTAATCTTCTTGAATGTCGATTTTAAAGACGGCTATATGTAATTTGTGAAAGAACTAAAGGAATCCAGCGGTCGTCGAGCAGCGGGATTACTCTATGCTAACTAATCCCCGTGTGGTGGATCCTGCGAAGATGTCGACTTAATTTCTCGGTCCCCCGAGTAATTTGTTCCGGATAGCGGCGGGCATTAAGTAGATGTAGACCCATCTAGGCTCCATGACGGGTTTCCCCTCATGTCTCTCTGTGCTTCAGCAGCTGAGAAGAGAGGGAGAGTCTTAACGCATCTACGGAAGTGGGGAACGAACGATAGCCAGAAGTAATTTTACGGGGGCCGAGCAATCCACCTTACCATGACCTCTCTTCTATAGGGCCATCCTCTCTTATCTTCTTCTATCCACCTTCGTTTCTCTTGTCCTCGGTCTGCTCGTCGTCACCTCGAACTCCTTTTCCTTCTTGTATAAGAGCTCTTAAGTGGTTATTTTCTCCGGAGATATGGAACTTGCACGACGAGCGATGAAAATCTTCTGTAGGACACAGACTTTACACAGACCTGTTCTTACCGCGAACAGGTGAAGATAGCTGGTATACGCCATCGCGTACACTGAGTACCGAATGTTATGTGAGATAGGGATAATGTTTCGTGTTTTTGCTAGCCTGAAAATACTTTGCGCAGTCCTATACGCGACGTCGTCTCAGCTGACGTTGTCGCGACATGATAAAATATAAAGCTCGAGACATACTCAAGGATTTGCTGGAAATGTTACATGATTGTATAAGATGTAATATTTACATCAAGAATATTTTGCGTGATAACATTACATCATAGTTTTTATAAAGATATCTAAACTCATTCATTAAGTTTCTTAATCATACATTGTTTTAATTAATTACTATCCATGATGGAATTATCGTATTATTGTTTCGTGACGGAATGGCAGGATCTTGAAAACAACCGAGGTGACATCGAATATCGTTAAACCTCGTTGACGAAGGTCGACCGATATTTAATTAGCATAATTATTCGCCTGTAGGCCGAGTGCTATCATGGCGAATCTCTCAAGATAAAGTGATAAAGTGTGAACGGAAGGAGCTAACGGAGGTCAGGGGAGGCAACAACGAGAGCAGCTTCTTATCGGGCTTGCAGTCATCGTTAATTAGAAGGTTTACGGTAGAAAACGATAGTCAGAAAAAGAAGAAGTAGAATGGAAACGCACGAGGGCTGACCGTTTCGCTAAAATATACGCATTAACGAAAGGTTCGTAAACTAAGAGCTTTTGCAGCCTAACTACTTTATTATTCTAGTGTTATGCGAGCGTTACAGTTAATAATAAAGAACGCAGCTTGCGCGGAATCCGAATGTTACCGTGTTACCGAGGTTGGTAATAACTGGGCATTTCGCCCGCAAAACTAATTCCATCGACATAATAGCGAGGCTGCACGCCAAATCATTAACGATGCCGGCTCCATCTCTGCTTATTGTACCTATATATGTGCTTAGTGACATACCGATTATGTTTCTTTTTATCGTTTCTAGACTTGCATCCATATATTTATGTAGAGCTAAATTAGCTATATTCCTCGGTTAATTTAGAATTGATTTTTTTCTACAAGAAAATACTGAGATATTTTTCAAATTGTAAACGTTTAAAAATGTTTAAAAAATTTTATAGGAAAAGGAAGAGCGCGATACACTTTGATGCATCTTATACGTGGAATAAAGGAGCTTTTACTTTTCTTCTTTATAATTTTGTTTGACTTTATATCTTGAGGAAATAATATTAAAAGTAGAAAACTCGATAATCTTATTCTTAGCTAGAATTACGATGGAGAAGAGGACTACAAGCTATTGCGATAAAAAGTTCTTACAAAACCGTATTTATGCGAGTTTCGCGTCGACTTTACACTGATGGGAGTTTCAGTTTTTAACGTTATCCAGGTTACAGCGTCATGCCTGAGAGCATTAGGAACTTCAAGATCGCGACGTTTGGACGGATTTACCATCACCGTTGAATTTTAATATTTTAAAGCGAACGGATTAGTCATAGCAAACGCGACGCGTAATGCGTATTCATGAATGATTAATTCGATTATTACCGTATCGATAAGTGCATCACCGACATCATCGGCCGAAGAGTAATTACGGGCCGCGCATTTCAAAACAGCCTGGTTTCTTGCATATTAACACGGCTTGCTGCACGAAGGCAGGAACGTTAATAATCACTTAACGGGCTTTAAAGTTACATCGCGCCAGCCTGGCTAGGAGCTTAGTTTTGTTCGAGATTTATGGGCCGTGCGCAGTTTCGAGAACACCCCGGCAGTGTTATAGGTATACATGCGCCGCCATTTCGGGAGAGCCGGTTTTCACCGTAGCTTTAACGGGTACGCACCGGAACATTCATCGGGATTAGTACCACGGAACGGTACCGCATATATCTACGTGTACTTGCCAGATAGATCCTGCGAGGGTTTCTCGTTAATGTATTAATTTTCAAGTGTCGCCAAAGGAAGCTGAACGATAAAGCGTGCATGATGGCGTTTATGGCTGTCTTGAATATTGTTTTGAAAATCAACTAGATTCGTGATGTCGCCATGATCAGTTATTTAAATTTCTCGTTCGTAAACCTTTCAATTTACAATGTATAAACGAAAATATTCTTGAAATGATTCAAACGTGTTTTTGCAACTCCCGCAATTGTTTGCCTCTGGGATCTCTCACGGCGACGAACGGTTTCAAGGGACGCGTGTTTATCTTCTTGAAGGAGGGAAGCTAGCTGCGTGGTACGTCAAAACGGATGCAGATCGCCGAGTCTCTACATCGCTCTCTTTCGACACTATACAACGCGTCTTGAGAATTCAACGAGTACCGCAAAAAGAGATCCCGTGGATGACATTTGCGTCGGAAGAAAGTCACGGTTTCGTCGGCTGGGCGTTTCGCATGGATGTGAGATGATGCATCGCGGACCGGTTAGGTAAACGTTGCATTTGCATCTAAAAGAGTCTGCCAGTAGTTTATATGAAAATGTAAAATGAAACAGTATTTCACATTGGATCTCTTCCGAGTTACATTCTCTCTCTCTCTCTCTCTCTCTCTCTCTCTCTCTCTCTCCCTTTCCCTTTTCTACTTCGTTCTCTGTTCCATTTTCTTTTACTTCCGATCTCGTTTCTCTCTTCTAAGCTGCTTGGCGAACACTGTCTGCACGAACTGCACCACAAACGTAGCCAGTAGAATCAATTTTCTTCCTTCACCGGGAGAAATTGAAAGGTTACCACAAATATTTGCCCAGACCTATTAAAGACACGCAACGCGCCGTCGTGGAAAACGATTGGCCTTCCACGATCGATAATCGTCGGTCGATATCTTTGCGCGGAATTTCATACGGCTGTCTTCCGAAACGTAGAATATATTATAATACGATTTTTTTTTTGCAAACTCGACCGTACATTGATAACATGAGAGAAATGTTGCTCTGTACAGAATTTATCTACGAAGCGATGCTTTACAAGATAGAAACGCTTTGCGCAGTACATCTTTAGATACATCCAGGTCGAGAGATGGAGTCGTTACCGACGAGACACCATCTGTTTCCGGCAGAAATTTCATCTCCACGTAAAAAGCGAACACACAAGGATCGGGAAAGGATGGATATAGCTAGCAGCTACACGATGACCCGACAAAATGTTGTTGGCTCTCTGTATAGCGCCGCGGTAAATCCACCGGTTCGTTGGGTGCTACCTGATCCGAACCAAGTGGTGGATTTACTCTTGGGCTCTAAGAGACGATAACTTGCGGTTATGTTATCGGAATTGCGCTTTAACGCGGAACCACCGGAGCACGAATCGCCGGTACCTCATAATGGAAAATGTGGCAGGACTCGTGCTACCGTCAATAAATCAACGTAATGACGATTTATCGAATCATTCGCACAATTAGAGAATTACCTTTATTATAAATAAACGAAAGAAATTTAGTCTTTTATAGCCGTTATCATTATTCCGAATTCTCTTAGAAATGCAAAATATCTAAATTTTACGCATAAATTTGTATAAATTTCCTAAATACGCATGCGAGAGATGGAATCGTGAGAGCGAAATATATTCGACCCCATAACGCATACGAAATATAGACGACGTTGAAGTTAACCGGGGCAACGGATAGCGCGTTTCAGGCATAATTGCGAGATGGCATAGAAAAATAGGTGAATGGTACGCGAAGTAGTGGAGAGAGTTCTCTCTGCTGCCCCTTGTCGACCGTAGCAGGAATAACCCTCTATTACCCAAAAGCGCCCGAGGTAGCGCGGTGAGAGAGCGACTTTGATAACGCGCTTAACTAAGCGACTAAACGGATGTAAATCTATGCAGATTGCCTGCTGACAAAAATCTCGCGTACTCGAGAGTCGCACGGGCTCTCGCTATGGCTGCTCTCCGACTCCGACGGTAGTTTCCTGCAGGCGGAGTGTGCACTTAAAGGACACCCTTGGGACGAATTAGGTCGCTAATGGCGCGTCGTCGGGTCGCGATAGGTACCAACTTCGGAGACGCTTCTCGTTGTTTAACGGCGCGTCTATTCCACGCGAGAATCCGCAATGCCGTGTCTGATTCTCGCGTCCGACTTCCACTTTCCAGTGTCGCGCGCACGCGAATTATCGCCGCCACGAGACACGACAATACGTACGGAGTGGCGTTATTCCGGCGTGTGTATGTGTCTGTGAGCTCTTCCTCGAGTTCGAAGCTCGGCGTATACGACCGCGTATTTCCGGCCGATTGTCAGCGTCGCACCTTTCGCTGCCGCGTGGTTAAACACGACCGGAGGAAGGTTTTCCTTTGTCCCGGTAAAATAAAAGGCACCGCGAATCGACGCTTTTTCCCACGGGATCCAGATCCTAGGTGATCGTTTAATTGGCAATCCACAAGGGAGAAAGGGTGCCGCGACGTACCAAGCCACGAAATAAAACGGCCGCTGGCAACCGTAGATACCGACTCCCAACCTAACTCGATGGCTCGTTTGGATTGGCGTGGTTTCATATGGGAGTAAGAGAAAGAGAGAGAGAGAGAGAGAAAGTGAGAAAGAGCTGGACCGGATAACAAAACCCGTGCAATGTAAATGTATGTAGATTGGTCGCTCTTTTTGTGGAACTGTGTGTGCAATCTAGCACCGTGGCACCCTTCACCCTCGTCCACCCTCTCTCTGTTCAACTCCTTCTATCCCTTTCTCTCTTTTCTATGTGTTTCTACGCTTCCACTCTTCCTCTCCCTCTTTCTGTACGTCCCTTTTACCCTCACTCGCTCTTTCCCGTTGTCTCCGAATAATCACCTTCTCTGGTAATTACACCCCCCCCCCCCTCCATCTATCGCTAACCCTCGGGTTCTCTGATTTATGCCGCTCTGTGTTCGCTGACGTCTAACGACCTCCAACGTTACGTATCGGCATTTGCCTCGGCGCTTTCCCAATGCCGGAATCACCGGTGGCTACCAACGCTCCCGTCATCGTTCCTATCGGAATGCGATCATTCATCCACGCGGTAACGCTAAACGTTACCACGCCGTTGAACGTACCCCGCTTTATTCCACCCCCAAACGTATCCTGCATTTGGACACGACGGCGTGCAACGATGATATACCGTGAACGGATGTAGAAGCTATGCGACATTAGTCAGCTTTTGCGGATTAAATTGCCCGTAGATACGTTTTGATCGCTCGTTTTATATGAAAAATATACTTAAAAGCTTTGTTTTGTATGTGCATATACATTATTATTTACTTAAAAATAGAAATCCACTAATCTGAACTTCATCGATCTTTCTTGATAATTCTTTCCGTTAAATGTAGATTTCCGTTCTTTCTATATACATTTTTAACGGTATAATTTAAGCGCGATGAAAATTTTATTAAATCTAATCAGCTTACGGAAACCTCATCTTTCCGTATATCCGTTGCTGACGGTCTCTCGAACGAGCTATCGATTTTTAGAAGCGCTCGAGACTAACGAGTGCTGCACGTGACGTGAAAATAAGTCGTCGCCGTTCTTTCTTGGTAGGCAGTGAGATCGCCGAGCGATTCTCCTTCATAAACGACGCAACCTAAGTTGTCGAGAGATAGGATGACGTTGGTCATTAATAAAACCTTGGTCTAGGCGAAGTCTAGCAAGAGAGAAAGAGAGATCGAAACTCAAGGATTTGAGCTGGTAATCGGCAAATAAACGACATGGACACGCGGACTAACCGGTAATAACGCGCACAAGTGGGTTAATCCACTGATATCGGTGGAAGCTATATTAATGGCCGGGCACTCCCGCTGACTGCAAGAAACGATCATAATGAAGTAAGTGGTCTGCCATGGAAACGTTTATTGCGGATTGCGGTTAAACTTTTAGTCTCTTAATTTTAATCTCCTGCGAAGAAGAAAATCTAAAGAGAATAATTGCGTACCTATAGATAATACAGTAAAATGATATTTAAATTTGAATCTAAGTTTTTATCTCGTACTTTTGTTATTTGGAATAATAACATCATTGCAATCATAGATATCATATTCTTTGTTATATTTATCTCATTATATCTGTTTGTTTTTAATCAAAAGTTTTGAATAGAATCGAAAACTTTGATTTTATCGTATATATTATGGAAATTATATATTCCTACGTAATCGCACAAAGAATATTTCTTTCTGTACTGATAATACTTCTTTTACTACTTTTAAAGTTTTATTTTATTTCCAAACTGTCACTAATGCGGAATTAAATATTGAAAAATTGTCCCGCTTTTTTTACTGAGCGTTCAGAATCATCTTCGAACTCTATCGTCACGGTGTCGCGATTATTCGTCAGGGGACAAGAAGCCGTCGTCGAAACGCGTGCGTGTTTGCGTAATGGCGTTATCGTGCCTGGTCCTCAACGTGCCGGGTATACGGGAACCCCTACGCCCTACACGTCGCAGTTACGCTCTGAGTCCTATGGAATCCCGGAGTGTGCCTAGGAAGCAATTCGGTCCTAGGGAACTCCATCAATCAGCCCGCGGTGCAGACGGTTTAAAAGCAGTCACTTTCCCGGCCGACGTTACCGGCTCGTACTTCACTCGGTCTGTGCCGACGCCCTCCTCGTGCTCCCTGTTCCTCTTCGATCCGCCTTCCTCATCTACGTACGTATCCGCGTCGTTTTTCTTTCTCTTTCTTTTTTGCCCTTTCTCTTTTTCCTTCTTTCTCTCATCGCCATCTTCTTCGAATTGCTTTTGCAACAAAATGAAAGAACAAGAACATGAAAGTTACGGAAGAAGACGCATCTTGTTTACCTGCTTACGTCATGTATGTGTCTGCAGTTGTAAAATTTAAGCTAGATGTATTTTGAAATTAAATTTTCAACCGATGCAATTTTTTATTTTATCTTTTTTTTTTTTTTTTTAGTTATTAGTTTTGATACATTAATATAATATTAAGATAAAAAAAGAGGGAAGCACGACTTAAAGTATATTTATATTTTAATTGCTTTTATTTCGTTGTTAAATTCTTTTAAAGAACAACGGAATATCCATTTTTGTAAAATGAAATTTAAGTTTATACATAAGTTATTCTTTAAAAAGATTTATCTTTGCAAAATTTATTTTTTAGCTAAAACATATTTTTTATTCTGAATAAACCGATTTCGTATGTGCTTTTAGAGCTCCTTTAATTTCAGTTTATTTCGATGTATAAAGCACAAGTAATTGAAATGCGTTTTATTGCGACATGCTGGTAAATTATTTTCATCTCATCCTCGCGCGTCTAAGTGAGAAAACGAGAAGCGAAAGTGTAGTGGAGACGAGCAGGAGACGAGCCAATATTGGCCTGCCAGTGACGTGCGCGACTGCATCTACAAGACTTAATGGAGGAAAGGTTGTTCGAAATGCGCGCACGTATATTCCCGCGTATATTCCATGGTACGTACGGTGGAAATATTCCGATAACTCAGCAAATCGATTGAAAATTTAATCTGTTTTAGTGAAATTTCGCAAAATTTTATTTTCCGATTTATTGGAGATAAATTTGTTTCGAACTAAATGTAAATGTCGTGAATGAAAATCCGTAGGATTAGGGAATTAGTATAAAAAATTCCCTATATCACATATTGGATTTAAATGGGAAACGCTGGCAAAAGGGATAATAAACTGGGGAATGATTCCCAAAATTTTTTTTCGAAACCTGTCACGACGAAAATACAAACTTGTTACATCAATCTACGTACCATTTGAAATCGCCGTGCAGTAACTATGTCTCTCGATATATGTAACGCCTGCATATTCTAGATAAATACGAGTTTGCAGGACTGCGCCGCTCTATTCGTGAGACCGCAACAAAAGCAATTACATATTGCTGGGCGGTATGAATGGACAATGGGTACGCATAATGAACATATTGCGTCGACATCAACGGTGGTTAGTTGCATCGGACGACACAGTAGAGTTTCGCTGAGCCGCGCCACAAAATGAGTGCGTGCCACATTTCTGCGGATTCGTGGACAATTTGACCGGAAACCGCATTCGGTCGTACGGGTGTAGAATTTCATAATTATGCTATTCACGCGTTTTGGACACGCACTGTCTTTTCATTTCGCTGCTGCCTACATATTTGTATCTCTCACTTCTGATCGTACCTTGGAAACTTCTTTTATAATGATAATACGTGCCAGTCTTATTGTAATGAAGCGCTATGCATACACAAGTATATAGACTATTAATTTTAGCATATTACGTACGTGTACGTAGCTAGATTTTTTTCTTACTATTTTTGCGCCATCAGCGTCGTAATATCGCGTCGGCGGATCAGGCGTGTAAGCCATAAAAATCTCGATTCACGAACGAGATCGAGAGTACAAAAATGAGACTGCTTTCGTCTGAAGATGGGATAACGAAGATGGGATCGAAAGTCTTTCGGAGACGATGCGGATCTCGAGCCGGGTGGAAATTCGATGGACGCGAGTGGTATAGGTAGAGAAGTCGAGGAGCGGGTAGAACAAGGAACGACGAGGGGAGAGGAATACAAATGCTGCGAGTTGTCAATTCTACGGATCTCTTTGGTGGATCGAGTTTTCGAGTTTTGGCCGTAGCGAAGGGCAAGAGGGCATTGCAGCGACCGATAGTGGTGATAGCGGGAGTCGGTGAAGTCACGAGGGGAGAAAAGGGCACGGCATAGATCGTAGATAGCCGTAAAGGAAGGAGGAACTCCTTGCAAGAAAACCACGATAAATCTATCGGCGGGACACTCCTACGACTCCCGAGGATAGAGAGAGGCTCTTCGGCTATCTTGCATCTATTGTAAGGATCGGAACGGCCTCGTAGCCACTGCCATTGTGAGCGCGATCCTTAATTCCATCCGATTTTTACCGGCGCGGCGCCGCCGAATGTAAAGAGGAAGAATCGAGTTAGAGAAAGAGATTGCGGTGCGCGAGATCCTTTAAAGCCCAGTTTCACTTTTGAGACAACATCGTCTAATCAGCAGGAGGAGGAACGCACGTGGCTTTGACGATTGAGTAAATTAGTTCCAGCGTATAATCTATAAAATAGCTATAAATCTCAAAATCTCTGTGCTTCCTCGTTTGTTCGAAAAGAAAACGAAGACCTTTAAGACATTAAACTTGAGAAGATGCGCGACAGTTGAAATTACCATTTCATTTTTGTAATGTAAAAGTCATTCATTTATTACTTATTCGGTCTTGTTATCATAGTAGAATAACTGGAACAGTGTAATTTTTAATGAGTAGTAATTATCGTTCGTCAACGATCGCAGCTGATTAAATTTAATCGACCGTACAGTTTTATTAATAAGAAGTCGTGGGACGGAAGCGGAAACAATGGCGACGATTTACCCCCTTGATACTCCCAGTTTCATCTCAAGTTTTATCTTCAAAATCTTCATCGCGCGCAAAGAGAGAGATATGAATATGCATTTTGCCGTAACTTTGCGCATAAAACGGTTTATCTTATACGGGTCTTCATGGGGGACGCTCGTCGATTCGCGATTTTCAAGTGGAGAAGGTCTAGCAGTTTGTAGAACGTGCGCCTCGGAGCAGGCTAGTTCACGGCGTTCAGCTCGTATGATATACGACAGAAGTTATCCGAAGTCTGGATATTGGAATTTTAATATACGTTACAATCGACCGATCCTTCCTCAAACCCTCTCCCAACCACCAACGTCGCCGCCGCCGCGCCGCGCCGTCCCCATCGCTGTCCCTCGACATTAGTTTGCGATCTTCCACCCTCTCTTGATCCTTCTCGTGTGCACGTTCTCTTTCCATGTCCACGTTGAAAGTAGGACGCCATTAATCCAAGGATTCTTTCGCCCGAGCGCAACTTCTGCCGGGAGAGTGGATAAATCCTTTACTTAAGCGCACGGTCGCTGACTATTCCGCAACATTCGGCAGCGTGGAAGCGCAACAATTTATAGAGAAAGAGAGAAAATGCTAGTATTAAAGTGTCGCCGAACTTTGCAACAATCGCTCGCCGTAAATAGTGCCGTATATCTCAAATACACGCATATTGCTGAACAATTTTTTTAGATTATTCTTCGTTAGTCTTCATGATAAAATCTCTGAATCGAAATCTCTCTCTCTCTCTCTCTCATGTATGGTCTAACTATATCTAAAGAGGGGATAATAAATTTCAAAACGTAACAATATAAGTACGAGTTTGTTTCTTTTAATGTTTCATTAATCTCTGTAATTTTTTTGATTATAATTAACATTCTACAATCTATTAAAGCATAATATTAAATTTAAATAGAATCGAGTAAAAATTTAAACAACAGTTCTTGATTTAAAGAATAAGTCTAATAAATCTTGACAGTTTATATAAAGACGTGTTAAATGTATAGCTTTTATATGTTGGAAGAAATATCTGAGCAGAGAAGATCCAGTAGTTCGCTCAGTGTTATGGGGGTTTTCTATTTATCGAAAGGCGAGCGGTTTATTTCGGCTATAAATCAATTGTCCATGCATGCGATGTATCAGAATGGGTGGGTATGCATTCGGTATGCATAAAACGGCATTGGCCACCTCTCGCGCGTCCCAAACCCCATTTCCACTCCCGCAACAGCCTTCCCCTCCCACACCAATCCTTTCCGCTGTTCCGGCGCGTCGACCTTGTTATATCGACGAACGTGTATAGTGGTTACTGCCGGTAGGTACAGTACAATGTATCTTCGACTGCAAGAGCGTGCAAACTGCATTCGAAATTATTATAAAATTTCGTTCATTTAATTTGTATTAAAAGTTATGCGATTTTTTACACGCGATAAACTTTCAACTTGCGCTGAAATATTTTTGATAATTAATTTTGTTTTCAAATTTTTATAATTAAACTTTTTTGTTATTAGAACGCGTCAAGTTAAAATTAGAAAACTATGCATTATTATTCTGTACCCGAACGCATTTTCTATTTCAACATTTTGATATTCATAATAGTACTATCATTCCGGTAGATAGCTGTCTGTCTCGCCGTTATACCGCCTTTCGATTTAACGCGTCGTATAGCCGACTTTTGATACGAATACGTGGATTGCGATATGAAACGAATACTGGGCTGACGTTTTCTCAATGACCATTTATCATATGTGAAAAGCACGTCGAGGAGATGTAGGAAGATGCCCCGTCAACCCCCGACGTCGTCGAAGGGGCAATCCTTTTCTTCCATCGCAGGCGGCGTCTGCGGGGAGAAAATCAGGGCCAGGAGTGCGTTCCCTTCGATATAACGATCGATATTTTTGTGAGGTGTGCGCTTCAAGGCACCGGTGAATTATGGGCATAATAACGCCGTACCGCGAGAGAGGGAATAAGTGTTGTGTACCGTACGCCCTGGAACGGCATATATCAAGTCGAGGATCGGGCCAGTTAGCGGCTCCGCCGTGGCTGTACATCACTTTGGGTACAATAAGCAAACGCGGGTTTGATGTCCTTCGTCGGCATATCTGGAATTGCGATTAGCCGACGATGCCGCGAATGCCCGGTGTCCGGTTGAATTTGCGGTATCAAGAGCGAGCCGAAAACAATGGTGCATCTGGATTGCAGTTCGTAATTGCACACGGTATCTTTGCTAGCTCGTTCGCGAGATGAAACTGCCGAGACGCATGGCCGCGCGTGCAATCGATCGGCTCGATTAATTTCCGTTTCCACGATAACGACCGTATCGGCTTCGCCACGAAGACTCCTAAATTAATCGGTGTTTCTTCCCGGCTCTTCGATTTATGTCTCCTAGCCGTCCTAGGAGAACGTGAGTCTCCAACGAGCTAAGAAAGCGAACCCGAGGGTTTCCATGGTGAAATGGAGGGGATTGTAATAGCGGTATAATGAGTTTTCTTCCGCGGCATTGTTTTGCCGCGAGTAATTCTGTGCTGCCAAGCCCCCGGTGTGGGATTCGCGTTTGCGTATCGTACATTACGCGGGAGGGCGCGGCAAGACGGAGGACCAAAAACGTGGAATTGCTGCTGGACTCGACTGGTAGGTCGCATATAGGTATAGCGCCGTGCAACAGCGTACATCGCCACGAGTTATACCTAATGAGTAATGCAGGTAATCACCATTATTTTTAAATCTCATTAACGCCTCCCAGTGTACATTATTCTCCACGGCTGAACAAACACACATGGGGCCAGTTTGTCCCGCCGTTTCCCCTCTCAACATCGTCCCTTTCCCACCGACCTAACCATTTTCACCTCCGCGCCTCTTCCCCGGGCTCGAAATTTCATTATTTAATACAATTGCAACGATATTAAACGCATAAATCGTGATAATGAGCAACCGGTGTTTCGCCAATAAAGGCCACAGCGCGCTGATTGGTAATTCTTGTGTTACCGCAACGAAATCGAATACCGAAACTCGAGATGATCATTCATTCTTCCGATCTTCGCGATTGTAGCTCAAATAATACAGTTTGAGCTTCAGACAGTCGTATAAAGATAAACGAAGTTTATTCACTGAATAAAAGAGAATTCTCATCTTGCGATCTTTTTACACCGATCTAATATTATCACAATAGATGTAGCATATATTTTATCATAACAATTCTGTTGAAATATTTTTTATTTTATCAAGAAACCTGTAAAACATGTTCTATAAATATCTACAAAATAATCTTGCAATTATCGTAACTATATTGTTTATAGGCTTGATTCAAAATTAATCCAAATAGGATCTCACACAGAATACAGATTTATCCGCACATATGATAAATCAGAAATCCATACTACTTATTACAATACCAATACAATCGTTAACAATGTTTTAATAAAATGATTGTTCGCTCATGCACTATGTATGCTAACTCCGACCGTATCCATCGTTACGGGCTTCCGGTTTCGAGCCCGTGCGGATTTACTAGGTGACCAAGCAGCCGAGCATCCAAGTAACAAGGATCAGCGTAAATGTGCGAGATCGCGTCAGAGCTTTATCCGGTTAATTAACTACCGGGAATTGCTGGTTTCTACGATACGCATGAATTTACAGCCAATTTCCAGCAATATTCTCAATTAGGACGGGGACACCCGAGCGTAAATTGTTACGGGACCTACACTGACTCGATCAGCGATTGATCGAAAATAGCCGTCTCGCTTATGCAACCAGTTCGCACCTAATTTGCATGCATTTCTTGTTAACAATTACATTGCGCGACGCACGATAATATTAGAATCTTTGATATTCTAATAATAAATTAAATTCCTAAATTAAATATCCTAATAATATTCTAACGATATTAGGATTTTACCTTACATCCTAATATTATTTTACAAGATTATAAATTAAAGTTATCGGGTATGTGTGTGGGAATAAGTTTCCACCCTTTCTTAATGAAAAAGATGCATTTATTTAAACAAAACAATATAAAGTGAGTTCGTTCAAAGTGTGCTCCATCGGAAGCGACAACTTTCTCCCACCTTTCAGATAATAAACAGATTCCTCGAAGGAAGAAATCTGGTTCTTTTGAAGCGATCCATTCATCAAGTTATTTTTTGATACCTTCATAAGAATTGAATCGCTCTCCAGAAAATGTCGACTGTATGGACCGGAACAAATGGAAATCTAAAGGAGCAATGTCCGATGAATACGGCGGGTGGGGCAGAATTTCACACTTCACTCCTTCCAAGTATTTCTTGACCGGTTTTGCAACGTGTGGCCTAGTAGCCATGTAGCAGAATCAGCTTATCGTGCCTATTGTCCCATTCCAATCGTTTTTGTTTCAAAGCTTGGTTCAAACAAATCGCTTCGAACGAATGTCAATTATTGGGCTCAAAAGCTTGAACACACACCTTTCAAATACATGTATTGCCGTTTTATCAAACACACAAGCAGTGTTACTAACGACATCTTTCTAAAAGGGGAAACTTATTCCCATACCCAATAATTTTTTTCTGCATAAATAAAAGATTACATATAATGTTTTAGAAAATGTAATCACAACGTAATAAAATAACCCTAATTATTTACGAAAGTATTCCTATTTTTATAATTGTTAAGGTTAAATTTGACGTGCTTAGATCGATAAAGCAGATTGAAAGACACTATAATAGTTTTTGGCGTAGTAACGTATCGATCAAGATGTGTCAAGAAATTATTTCGAGTTAAGATTCATTATTCGTTCTTTGATATTAATAGAAAAGAGCTCATTGTTTTGTTTGTGAAAGAATAGTTCTCATATATTCACACATCTAATCAATTGTAGTACTGTTCTGTATTCAGCATATCTTTACAACGCATATATTAAAGTTGATTATTTAAGAAAACGCTGAATATTCTCCATCAAGCATCCCCCTGGCGTTAGACTAATAATAATAAATTTCTTAGAGAATCTTTTGGCCAATCTTTTCTTATATGAGGCTTTTTCGTACTTTGTATAAACTTCTTTAGAGAAAAATCGAACGTCCCATTCGATTCTCTAAAGAATTTATTAAGTATTATTCGTTTTTCGATCTTAGATTTTTTGAAAGAAATTTTATTAGCGGTGTAGAAAATCGTAATACGGATAGTGATGATCGATAGCGAAGATCTTACACTCAAGAACTGTTTGGGGTTACTAGTTGTTGCGGAAAACTTTTGGTCGCTGTTGACCGTCGGGATAATATACGGAAGTGCGACAAATACTAAAAATTGCAGCTTGCTAAAAAGCTCTAAGTGAAAAGTTCTCAAGCACTGCAGCCGTTGTTGTCGTTGACGTCAACATCAGCGTCGCGAAGTGACCGAACAATCCCTCCCTCCACGTTATGAAGAAAACTGTCGCTTCTTCGTTGTACTGAGAGTAAGGTTATCCTGTCTGCGAATGGGGAACGCTAAACGATATAAGGAAATATAAACAACTCCACTTTGAAGACCGACCGCGTCATATGACATAATATTTAATACATAGTGAAGTTTTGTACTTGGACTTTCTCTTTCTCTCTCTCTCCCTCTCTCGTGGCGAAGACTTGTATTTATGCTAGTATCCATCTGAGAAACTTGGTTGTGGACGAATTCAAGTTACACTCATCTCGTTTCCTAGTATGTTGTAACAACTAAAGTTATTCCTGACATATTTCTATGCGCTATTGTCTGCCACATCGTCTTTTTATTTTTTGGTGAATTATAAAATTATCATCGATAATCACTATTATTCTCTTTAGACATTATGCGTAGCCTGAATTCAATGATTTCATTTACAGTGTTCCAATTAAAATTTGGAAATTTAAATTTAATAAAAAGTTTATTTATGTTCATTTTTAACAGGATATATTAAACATCCTGTTCAAAGACGTATATTAATATTATTTTCTATTTTTAAAAAGCATTTATATTATTATTAAATAAATGATAAATAATGAAAAAACAATAAATTAGTAAAAATTAATGCCAATATACATCCTTTATAAAAATGTACTAAAAATTTCGGAATTGTCAAGCACAAAAAATTATTAACGTTTATTTCGATGTATTAATTATTTTATTATTATTTTATTTTTATGTAATTTTTAATATTTATTATTTTAATATGTCTTAGACTTTACGAAAAATTTTTAGAATTAATTAATAATTATTAAAAATTATTATTAGCGTTATCATAATCAAATTAAAAAATTTTCTCTGGCTGATCATGCCATCGATAACACAATGTAGTAATAAATAGTAATTTAGCATATTAATAAACGGTATAAAGCCGCTAGGCGCGCAATAACAATTACAATGGCGATGCACAGTTTTGGTTTAGAACTCCGAATCGTAAGCTCGTTGAAAACTGCGGCGCGGCGTGGCTCGTGATCGGTAATGCATATTATACCGCGTACATTTACATACATATGTAAATATGTACACGCACGTACAACGCGTACGTATGACTTTGTAGGCGTCTATTATGCAAATACATATGCATGAACGACGCATGCGAAATGTACTGTCTCACGTGCTCGTGAGAAAACGTATGGACTCGCTATTTGTGGTATTCGCTGTATATATATAGTGTTCGGTACTCGCGATAGTTATACTCCTTGGAAATTCATTGAGTTTGCGAGATAATCTCAGTCTCTCTTTCACAGTATCTTCATTCGCAAGAAACTATACCCCATCATCAAACTATATTCCAAATGTGATTGCTTCATTCAAATTTATGCCGTTCGTGTCTTGGCCCATTATTAACTTTGTTCTAAAAATTGTGCGCACCCTACGGAGAACGTTGGTGATGGTTAACGATCCTCTCGGTCGATCGTGGTGGTGCTTAAAAAAAAAAAAGCTTCAAATTAATGGCTCTACGTGCTTAAACGCCAGTAAAGAAAAATGACGGCGCATCCTCTTTCCCTCTTTCACCTTTTCGTCGTCGCTTCTTTTCGTCTCATCCGCATTTGCTCGTTATGCTCGTCGGTCCGTGGTGTCGGGACCACGAACAGGTCCTCTAAAAAAGAAATGTGAAAAAAAATAATAAGGATTAGGCCTTCCCCATTGTTCTATATTATACTATCCTCGTTGTTATTTTATCGAGTTGTCTCAGCAAGAGGAAAGATAACAAGGCTAAAAGCATTCAAAGTGAAAACACGAATATCGAACGTGCAATTACAAAATAGAGTATATATGGTAAAATGGAAGTCGGATATGATCCTAGTGACAACGAAGGCCAGAATAGTTTTCTCTACGTATTAGAGAACAGAAAGAAGTTTAGTCACTTCTCTGGAAGCGGAAAATCGTCCGAGAGAACTCTACTTACGTATGCCAAGTTTAAATTGTAGCAGTTTCTTTTATCGTCCTCGTAACCGTTAAAGGAGTGGCGGTTTCGCGCGAGGGTGACGCTTTTTCACTTTTCTTCTCTCCGTCCTCTTGTTCCTTGCGTTCCACAAGGAACGTTTTCTCCTCGGATAGTGATCTGTTAAAAGAAGATGGCCCGAGACAGAATCTGTATTTTCGTGAATTATTTCACTGCGTATAGGTGTTTTTTTAAGAGAGAAAGAAAGTTTTTTTTTAGAAAGAATGAATCAATACCATCGCAGGGAAAAGCAGAAAAGAAGTGCAGAAATCGTATGGTGATGAAATTCGATAGAATGTAGTGCTGTAGACCTTGAATGGTAACTGCTAAGTGAACTTTGCGTATTAAAAGTGCTCCTCTTAAAAAAAAAAAGGAAGGACGTTACCATTATTATGATCGATCGTTCGCCAAATGCATCGTCGAGCGACACATTTGATCTATTTTTTCGCGCTTTCGAGGTCTGCGAGTTTCCATCTAGTTTAGTAGAAACGAAGAATAACAACTCTAAAAGGAGCTTTACGATAGCCCTGACCTGTGCGCGAACAAATGTTCGGTATATTAGTACGATGAAATGAGTTGTGCAAGTGTTTCACCTCGTACAAGATCGAGTGCCGTAAAACAAATGGCGAGCTACAGATTGCAGACGCACTTCCGTCCCCGCCTGCCTCTAACGACGAGTACTTTTCCATCTGCACGTTGAAAGTCTCGAAGTGATATTACCCGACGCGAAATAAAGTGTCGGGTGTGCTATGAGCGGTGGTCA
Source organism: Trachymyrmex cornetzi (assembly GCF_001594075.2). Taxonomy (NCBI): domain Eukaryota; kingdom Metazoa; phylum Arthropoda; class Insecta; order Hymenoptera; family Formicidae; genus Trachymyrmex; species Trachymyrmex cornetzi. The sequence continues at coordinate 488,661 of NW_017297858.1, read as the reverse complement.
AGTATCGGAACGAGGTAGCAAGATGACGGAGAATCTTAGCGCTTTCGCGTCAAGAAACACGTCTTTTTTCATTAAAACTTTTACACATCGCATATATTCTGCTCTTTCTCTCTCTCTCTCTCTCTCTCTCTCTCTCTTTCTTTCTTTCTTTCTTTCTTTCTCTGTTTACAGAGACACGTTTTGCTCTAAGATTTTAAATCGTTTTTTTAAAAGCAAGAGCTACGATTTGTAATTAACCTTTGAGCAATGGAGCAACATTTGGATCCAAAGCAAAAATTGTAGACGGTTGTACAATCTGTACGATTAATACTATGAGAGTATCTAAACTGTAAATAAAAGAAATATTTTGAACTTTCCTCTATCAATCACCGTAAGGCAGAGGTTCACTTGCATTCTGTATTTCAAACAAAACTCAGAATTTACGTGTAGGTTTCATATATATAGCTGTAGTTGAAGTTTTAAATAATAAAAAACGAAGAATAATTTTTCTGATGGACATTTGCATATTATAGAAAACGTCTATGTGTATTTTTCTATGGAAACATCATGACTTGACGTACAATGAAAGGTAGAGAGAGAGAGAGAGAGAGAGAGAGAGAGAGAGAGAGAGAGAGAGAGAGAGTGAGAAATCGTGTCGCATGTGGGTCGATCGCATGACCACGGGCAATTGCTCTTCCACAATTTGAAGCTTATCGACCTGACACGGGCCAAGCTTCGATGTATAACGACTGCCCCGTTCTCCGTCGGCTAACAAAGGGAATTTTATCTCGTAGCGATTTAATTGCTCGCCATGAAGGCTCTTTTTCCCTGTTCTAGTTAATTTGAAGTTTGCACGAGGGTGGAGGCAGGAACGCGGCGAGGAGGCAGAGACGGAAAGGACCTTAAATGCAAGACGAATTTGGGCAGATTTAAATTTAACACGGTTAACGACCTTACGGCGCACTTTGCTACCCTCGAGGCTGCTTTACATTTCGTTATCTCTCTCTCTCTCTCTCTCTCTCTCTCTCTCTCTCTCTCCCCCCCCCTCTCTCCCCTCCCTCCCTCCCTCTCTCCTTTTCTTTCTTTGTCCGTTTCTCTCGTTCACATACAAATGCACATTTGCGCGCATCGCATTTTCCGGGGGCTCACGCCCCATAGAATTTATACGGTCTTCCGCATCAGCACTTTGGGACATTTGCAGATTAGGACATTTCGCGAGCGACGTATTCGCCAAGGCGAAACGAAACAGCAGCTACTTTGGATTCATTAAAGAGACCCTCTCTGTTTTGTACGAGGAGAGACGACACCCCAATTTTCCCCAAGCGAAGAAGGGGTTTGTGAATGCCGTTTAGATTACCTTCTCGTCAAACACATTTGTTTGAATGCTCTTTATCATTAATTATTCTATCACTTAATTTTCAGAAAACGGTCTCAGATCCTTTTCTGATTGCACAAGGATTAAGCGATTCTGATCGCTTAAAACACAATTGGCTTGACTCACGTCCTATAGAATCCATCGCAGCTCGTCAATCCTTCACCGTATAATTTAATTAAAATCGAGTCCTTCAAAAATATAACCGAGCTGTGAAACATTACAGATAACGTTGATTGACGTTGTTCATGTTTCTACTTGCCATTGAAAAATTACTCTCGAAAATGGCATAGTTTACATCGTGTACTTGATGCGGGTACTAACTAGTAACTTTCTATTGAATTATCTTAATTTCGGCGATAGGTGTAAACATATACACGAGATGTGTATTTAATTAATCATTTTGATACACCATATTGTATCAATTTAGTACAACATTCTTTGAACTACATCGCTGAAATGAAAATAATTTAATAGAAAGTTACTAGTTAGTACGTGTATCAAGTGCATGATGTAAACTAGGCCACTAGTACAACATTCTTTGAACTACATCGCTGAAATGAAAATAATTTAATAGAAAGTTACTAGTTAGAGTACGTGTATCAAGTGCATGATGTAAACTAGGCCACAGAGAGTGTGCCGTTATAACACGAAAAGTTTGAAAGAAGTCCTCTTCGCAAGAGAGTGAGGAAAGGTATATTAGGGTTTTCGTAATTATCTTTCCGTGTGCATTCTCTGGAGATACCGACACATTTTTATATTTATTCATTATTCTTTATATTTGTTGGTTAAGGCAGGATATATGAATTTAAAGATACTGTAACACGACGGGTAGTGCATGACTAACCTGATAGTGGGTTAAAATTTTAATCAAGACTTTTATGTGGCCACAGTGCCGCGGCGCTGCACACATTGAAGTCTGAGAGAGACAAAAGATTGGTGGCAGAGAAACTGCTTCGCGTACTACGATGTTGGTCCGTTGGCTTCTTTTCGTCGTAAAATGCATATTGGATATTTTTACGACGATGGTAGGGAGAGCGCGCGAGGGCGATTAGCTGTTTTTAGAGACATCAGCTTCAAGGAGGATGGATACTTCGCGTTTTTCGGATCAAGCGATTTTAACGTTGGGGAAAAAACGATCCCGTTTTCCTAAAGGTTGACTTTGAGACTTTAATGAAGAAAAGCGGGAATATATTTAATAATTTTTTTAATTCAACTAATATTATGAGAACCTTATTAAAGAAAAAGGAATATTTTATATTAAAACTTTTAAATAAGTTTTTGATAAACTAAAGTTTTTTATCGGTAAATTCAATTAAAAATATTAAAAATATTTATTAATTTATTCTCGCACTACTTTACTGCAATTATATGTACATTATTTGAGTCTAAATTTTACTTTGAAAGAAAATAACAAAAAGTACCAATCGACAATTTCATCTATTATTCAATCGACAAAAACGAGAAAAATAACGATCCCCCGAAAGAATACACAGCGGAGTCTGCGACATTTCACGATCGACGTCCTCCCGATATTCTATCTCGGTTACATCTTGTATGACATCGCCATCGCGGCATCGAGTTTGTTTTACACGCCAGCTCGGCAGAACGTGACCACCCTCGAGTTACTAATATCAAAGCCCTTTATATGCGGCGATGAACAAAGACCCGACGCGAGAGGAAAATAAAACGGCGGGATACGTGACAACGAGAAGTATCAGGGCTCGAAGGATTAACGTTTTATTACGAGGTCGGCTTTAAAGTCAAAGTCTTTTAGCCAGTTATACATACATTCAGGCCGAAGACTGTTTCTTTTGTGTGCAAATTTTTGTTGCAAGATCAAACTCTCTCTCAACCATAATTTTTTTTATATATAAATACAAAATATTAATGTATTGTGAAGCACTCGAGGATTAAAATTCAATAATTTTGAGCGATCAACTCAAATCCAATACTATTAAGTGTACACTTAGCAATTAAAAGAAACTGTTTCTTTACCCTTTACATGCATTGAGAGAAAAATATTTTTGGTATTTAAAAACCGAAAGGGAAAGGGCTACGAGCCTAAGATTAATCGTTATAAATTAAAAATTGAAAACGTTAATAAATAAACATGTCATTTAGTTAAAATATAAAACTTTGATTTGCCGGCAATAAACAAACAAAACAAAAACAAACATTTCGATCCATTGGATCATTATCAATGTTAACAAAAATAACGGTGAAATTATTACAAAGAGAAGATATATAAAAATAATAATAATTAACCCTCAATCGCAGTATTAATGTTGTCAATAATCTCGCTCAATATATAGTAAATATTTTTGATATTTGTAACTTTAATTACATGTATTGTAATTATAATTATATTACACGGATAGAATTTTCTTTTAAAATTTACCCTGAAAATACGTTAGTTGTGGTACAATACGATATTTAAAAAATTTTTACCATGCCCTTCAGTAAAATTAATCAAACTTATTTTATACTTTATTGTAGTGTTATTAATGAATGAGAGAGATTTACATTAAAATTCTTCGAAACACAATATTGTCCCACGACTGTCATATTTTCAGGGTAAATTAAAAAAAAATTCTCTCCGTGTATAATGTTAGTAATAACTATGTTAGTATAATAATAACTATAATGTCAGTAATAATAACTATATATAGTTCTATTATTTAATTAGTTCTATTAACAAATATATATAGTTGGCGATCTGGAAATGATTATAATTATAGTTACTATTACCATAAGAATAATTGCAATTACTATAATTTACTAGTAATTGCAACTACTTTTATGGTAATAATAACCATATTATGAGAGAGAGAGAGAGAGAGAGAGAGAGATGAGAGAGAGAGAGAGAGAGAGAGAGAGAGAGAGAGAGAGAGAGAGAGAGAGATCATTTTCGATTGCTAATTGCATTATAAATATATTTATTGATAGAATTCTACATATAGTTATTATTACTAACATTATAGCAGTAATAATCGTAATTATAGTAACATGTAATTATAATTACAAATATCAAAAGTTTTTCTCTCATCAGTATGTTAACTCGCGAGTCGAAAACTGCTCGTTGATAAAAAGAGAATATATTGTGTGAAAAAGTACGCCCACATGATTCTATATTTTGAACATATTTTGTGTTTTATGATTTCGTAATGTCGGTGTTCGTCTACATTGTATAAAACAGGATTGATATGCATATGCGTATCTTATTAAAATTTCCAAGAATACATTATACGCAACAGAGAAAGGCTGTTCGAAAAGCACTGTGTTCCTAGAGCGCGCCCTATGAAACGTAGGATATTGTACATTTGATACTCCGTATCGTTTAATGAAATTCTATCGACGCGACGCGCAGAATGTTCGGAAAATATGAGGCGCGACAACGCGAGAGAATTTAATATTCCATAGGCGGTGGTTCCATGGCCGGATTTGCAAGTGTTCTTACCATCGGCGCTGTGCGAAAACGCGCGAACTTCTTGGCATCCGAGATCCGAGATACGCAACGGCGCGCATAGAAATTCAGTGTGCGCCTTACGAAAGACGATCCCGGAGAGAAATTCAAAATATTAGTTCTGCGTAAAGTTCGCGTAATCCTCTTTCGAATCACCATCATTTTCCAGCTTGTCGCGTCCAGGCGCTTCGACTTCGACTCTCGGAATTTCGATTATCGCGATTTTCATTCAACGATTGTGGGGGAACTGGGACGGGAATCGCATGTATAGCAGTCCGTCGTTCTTAATTATTCGCGCGAGAAAGCATCACCGCGAAATTATTGCCGCGGAATACGCAACGTGCCGAGATGACATCACCGCAGTTACGGTGGCGGATAGATGCGCGACGGTGATACGAGAAACACGAGCCGACGCGGAAAGCGTTGTCTTGGCTCGGTGATGCTGTTTCCCCAGTATTATACTCGGCGTTATGCACCAACAATTCGGGCCGCGTTTAATCAACTGAGCATCGCACCCCAATTGTGCAGATGCCGTCGCGCGCTTGCCTGGCGTCGCGTCGCTCGCAAGCACCGGGTTTCGCAGCCCACGTTTCGTGGATGGATTAAATTTTTGAGATACGCGTCACCTGCGTTACTCCGTCGACGGAGCAGGAATAATTCCGCACCGACCGTCGAGGTATTAATTATAGCGATGTCACGTAATCGTGTTTGTTATGATACGGGTATTTACCGCGCCGTTTTTCGGCGCTGTCGTTGTTATTTGAATTTGTTGAGAGACAGTAAAAAGATAGTAAATACATGAAAACCTTTGTATCACAATTTTTCGCAATTAAAATATTTTTACATATTATATTACGGAAAAAGGTGTTACATTTTAAAGATTTATCATCTTTTCTTAATAAGCGCATTGATTTTCATTTTGTTGGAACAAACATATCTACTCTGTTATATTTTTATCGTGGTGAAAAAGGTCGTCGACGATGATCATTCTATAAAGTCGCTGAAATATAACCACGAATTGATAATGGATTCGTAAATCGAGATAGAATTCAATTTCGTTGCATATGGAACCCTTTTTTTATATAACGAGTTGAGTCGCATCGGAGATAAAACTTGATGGACCGTGCCAATACATCCAAAACGTCTTGTTTGGATGTATTTTTCTATATTTCCGTTTTTATATGTTCTCTTAATCATGCCAATGTATCACGGTATTTTTAATTACACGAGAAATAAAAGATACAAATTTTCTATCGCAACGCGGTAAATAAATATCGAAGATTGCACAAGATTAAATGCAGCATCAACTTTAACGATCGAAGAGAATATTTCCCTGGGCAATTTTATTTTATTCCTTTTTTAATTACCCTACTATCTACGTTTCATTCTCGTTCAATTCGGGGGAAGGTCAAATATTTCCGAGGATGATCACATTGTCAATTCTTAGTACGAACCACGAATTTCTATTTCCACTATTCGGCGAAGATGATAATGGACTGATTGTGAGTAGATGAAACGGTTGAGAAGATGCAATCCGAATACAATCAAGTCCCGAGACGAAAAGTCGGAATCCTTCGATTATTATTTGGTCTTCTTTGCACCTTCGTCTTCGTACTTTGTTACATATCGCGGCTTCTGCATTTCTTCTCCGCTCAATAAGGGCATTTCGCCAGCCCTTATAGCCTTACACACGCGAGTCTTGAATTTTCTTTTATACTTGCTACTATTAGTCACTGCTTGCACAATATCTTCCACTCTTTTATATGTGTATATGTTGTATATACATAGCCTTTCTTATTTATTCCAACACTTTCACTTATTCAAAGTTTTTTCTTTTCCTGTGTTCGGACTATTTTCTTTTATGGTTTTTACGATATGCCGGGGGCAGAATTTTATTCACGATATTGTGTTGTATCTAATGATCACCTTTAACAAGAACGTCCAGTGTTTCGTGATTATGACTTTGCATTATTTTCTTAAATATAACTTATTCGAAGATTTTCCTAAATATAAATTATTCGTTAATAACTGATATTACTTTCTCTCTTCAGCAGAAAATGAAAAAAATCTGCAATGGTTATAATAATAAATACGGCTAAATCTATTTTTATATAACATTCCCATATTTTGGAAAATAAATTTTGAAGCTTTTAAAATATAAAAACTAGTTCAGGTTACAAACAATAATTTACTTTTCATCACGAAGAGTTCAAGGATCAATCATCGAGGAAGACAAGATATAATTTCTATCCACTGATGGGTACGTTACTTTTAGACAAAGCAATGAATTAGCTGGGAGGAGTAGAAGAAGAAAAAGGAGAACCGATCTCACAGAAGGAAAAGTTCTCATCCATCTTTACCGCGAGAACGGTATAATTATAGATTTTTAATCAGCCGATTGAAATGCAAATATCTATCTATAGTGACAGTTGGCGATGCTAGGATAAAATTGTCGA
>NW_017297858.1:469210-481354 GCF_001594075.2 Trachymyrmex cornetzi | reverse complement strand
GAGCAAGTAAGTAGAGAAGGCATGAAATCCGTAATGCCGACATAAACTTTCAGTAGGGAGAGAGGAACGAAATCAATACTTCAATATCCGCAGTAATAGCAGCCGGAGTTAACAAGGGTCTGATTGAGCCGGAGTTTGCTTGCGAGTTAGCGATGTTTCGAGTTTCACGATCCGAGGAATCGAATTTATACGCCGTTGTACCTGCTCGTTTGTCCTTTGCGGGAGAGAATGCCGTATTGCTTGTGCTTTCGGCTGTTGTCGCACTTTTGTCGCGGCAAAACGTCGTGCTAAATTTGCGATCGACAAAACAACGTCGATCAATGCGAGACATACGCGATATTGAGGGCTGGTTGATCTTACACCGATTTATTTAGCTCTTACACCTGCAACGCTATAGCTATAGAACTGTGTGTTTCCAGCTTGAGCTTAATGCATGCTCAACATGTCCCGTGTTTGTTTGTAAAACAGTATTTGCGAGCACCACGGATCGCCGGATCGGCGAGTTAATTCGGTCGATAATCCCTGCCCTCATTTCTTCCATCAGTAAGGAAAAACAACCAAAGGGACATGGCGAAGTTTCTGATTAATGGAAGGGTCTTTTGTGCTTTTTGTAGTTCGAAGCAAATAAGTGATTCATTGTGAGTAGCTTGCGAGATGGAAGTCGAACCGGGAATACAGACAAAGCAAAAGCTATGGACCGAACGGCTCGTCAGTTCATTATCGTCTTTGTAGCCCATATCCGATAAATCCGAACGAATAGCGGAACGACTCAGCATCCCCCAACATTGATCCACTTCGCTTTTGGAGTTACAAAAACATTTTTAATATTTGATTGTAGCTACTATTCTAGCGCTGACCAACACATATCTGGAAATCTTTTAAGGTACTCGCTTCGTTCGTGCAGAAGCGGAAATAAATCTTCTTTTCTGCGTGGAGAAGAACGCGACTCCGACTATTTTCAAAGAATAGACGGGATATTTTTACAGACTTCCTTTGTGGCGCAAGATATAATTTCCCCGTTATCTTGTGTATATATATAAGAAGCTATCTCTCCATAAAGTAGTATATATACAGTAGGATACTTTAGACATACCTGGGATCTTTTCAAAAGCCGAGTATACTATTGAACTGTACATTTCTTTTACTGTATGTAGTATCTTTTACGAGTTTGTAATCCTTTGCTGCAGCAAATAATTCTATCACTCCGTTTGATCAAACGGAAACAGTTAGTTGTGCCAGCAGAATTTCGGTTAATTATTCGCTATACTATGTATGTACGTACATACATGCTATTATACATATATGGAACGTAATGCGAGATGACGCTCGGTTCTTTTCGTTGTTTTCGGATGGCCGATCCAGCGTAACTATGCCCTATTCGTTATGCGTCGTCGTAAGTCTCTCTGGCCGGACAGCAGCGCTTAATCGCGCGCAAAACGCTCTCGCATGCCGGGGAATAAACGATGCGAGACCTCGGGTTTACGAGCGTCGGCAATAAAACCGCCGCCGGGAGGTAGAAAAATCGAGCGCAAAGTAAGGTCATCGTCTCTCACGCGCTGCTGCTTATTTGCATTCCTGTTTACAGACTCGCTGTGTGCAAATACACGGCGCAATGTGACGCGTGATGGCTCAATTATCCTGATATTATCTCAGATTTTGCGCACGAGTCTCGCGGCGACCTGCCACGAAGCGAAGGGGTGCGCTAATTGTGGTAATATCACCAATCAAGCGAGCTTTTATGATACCTTGATTTACAGATAATGAAAATTTATAAGGATAAAGGATTAACAAGGAAATTTAATCCTAATTTAAATTGCCACTGCTTCTGCTCAATATATCGTTATTTTATACTAAAATACTGGTTAAATATAAACAGTAAGGAGCATTCAGCCATGACGCTAGATGTAATTTGTTAAAGTCATATAGTTAAAATTATAAAATGTAGACGTTTCGGTCAATGTTTGACCATCCTCAGTACATTATATAACAAGTTGTTACAAAATAAAAATATTTGATAAAGTCTCGAAAGTCCAAATGAGAGATTGATACAAATATCATTCGCTAGTTTAACGGTAAAAACAATAAGTACAATGAAAACTAAGATACTCGATTAACAATCACGCAAAAATTTTCTCTATTAAGCCCGTTTTCACAATATATAGTTACCTATAGATTAAAGGTTACCAATAGGTCAATCATCAATGAAATTCATTCATGAATTTCTTGGTTACTTTTAATCTTTAAGTAACTATATATTGTGAAACCGGGCCTTAGAATTGTATTGGTTAAAGTTAAAACTACATATATAGTGTCAATTTGACACTACAAATTTAACAGTGAATGAGAATAATGTAGCAATCCAGCAATTAAAAAGTCTTATTTAGTAAATAGTCGTCTTAACCCTTACCGTACCAATATGGGTAACTAGTGACCGAGCGATTCCTGTTCGTGCAAGTTTCTTTGAGTCTTTCGGTAATTATAAATTATACTACATTTAATTATTTTCCAAAATAAAGAGTCAATATTTATTCTAGAAAGTTGAAAGTATGTTGGTGAATTTTTAGGGATTTTTAAAATTATTTTGAAGAGGTGAAAAAAACGAAGAGATTCTGACCCTTGATCATCCATGGTATGGATGAGGCACCAAATTGTAGATGGTACGGTAAGGGTTAATAAAGCTTATAAGAGATTTTATGTTATTATATATATTTTATGCTAGACCTTTAGTACATGTGTTTTATAATATATAAAAAGAGAAATATCGATCATATATATGACCATATACTTTTGATCTACAGTAACTATGTATAGTGATGGAGAACAGGATGATTTCAAGATTTCTCAACAAGTGACTACCTCGTAGTGCTATGTTGACTTAAAAAAAAAAAAAAGAACTGGCTGACGTTATTGTTAATCATTTAACTATAATTCAATTCATTTCTTTCTAATGTAAGCACCTTTTACATTTATCCGGCCAATCTGGTCAATACTGCAGATCTGACCCGGCGATTTCACCTCGCGGCTTCGTGATCGCTCGAAGATAATAGGATTGCCGACACACTTCCGTGAGCTTAGAATCCTGCGACCCCGAAGAATTTCCTCTCGAATCCACCCCGATCGTATTAATACAAATGCGCAAGTTGGCGCGAGAGAGATCGTTGGGACGTACGGAAAAGGTGCACCAGAGGATAAACGCGCTAGAGTCTGAGGAAATTGCATTCCCCGCATCAATCTCTGTCGTGAGGGGGGGGCATAGAAGGGGCCGGGGAAGGGACAGGGTAGTTGCTTGTGAAACGACGACCGGGGGCGAAGACGGGAAAAGGGCCTTTGGAATTTTTCAATATACCTATGCCGCAGCACATTGCCCTTCCTATCCCCCCACTCTCTTTCTCTCTCTCTCTCTCCCCTCCCTCCCCTCCCTCCCCCTATCTTTCTTTTTCTCTCTCGTATTGTTTCACATAATTACGGGTACAAGAAAAAGTAGCAGCCGTAGCACGCTTTGGAATCGCTGGGAAGATTTCGTTTTTCTGGATCGATGACTGTGCACTCGATTCCACGTGCCTGCCGTTCGTTCAAAGGGACGCGCGAAATGCCGCCAAAAGCTTCGCTGGAGTTTACCCGTACTTCGTCCCTGGGCAACAATCTCTCTCTCTCTCTCTCTCTCTCTCTCTCATTATGTAGCAAAAATCTCATTATATTATATATTTTTCATATTATTTTTTTGTACATTTTCTTTTTGCCTGTTCTTAGTGGGCTTGCCTTAGAACAGTAATAAATACTTTATTTATTTCTCTTTCTCTCTCTTTCATTATCTAGCAAAAATCTCTCATATTATTTTCCTTTCTTATTTTTCATATTATTTCTTTTGTACGTTTTCTTTAAAAGTCTGTTCTTAGTGGGCTTACCTTAGAACACAGCAATAAATACTTTATTTATTTCTCTCTCTCTCTCTCTCTCTCCCTCGTAAATTATCTGTCTTTTTAGGAAATTCGTTCGTCAATTTCGAAAAAAAAGTGAGACCGACGGAGATTGGACGTGACGAAGTCGCGCGCAACTACATCAAACGCAATGCGTCAAAGCTGCGATGCGCGGGGTGACAGCGAAATGTAAAATCGAAATGAATACCGTATATCAGTGAATCCGTAGTGTTCTGTTAATTAACGGTCTTTGAGCCACGGAATTACTATTGATGAGTTCTCAAATCATATGATGGAAGCGTCGATGCGACCATAGTCTCGACTAATATAGATCGACGAGCACGTCTCGTGCAATGTACTTCTACTTTTTGACGGGATACCGATTGATTCATAGTTTTATTTACACGAGCAAGCTCTGCGATATTACAAACAAATTCCTATAAATAAACTCTTACTACAAACTTCTCCCGAGACATACATTATTTATAATTTGATTTACTAACGATTTTCCACAATATTTCCATTTGTTTATTTTGCGTAGAAAAAAAACCGACTTTCTCGGCTACGAAGAATGGGGAAGAAATTAAAAAGGCACGAAAGCGTGAATAGGCAAACGCGACGACAGGTCACGACGACGGGACTCGAAGAAACGGGTGGAATAGCTGCAATATGCGCGGCCGGTGGGTGCACCGGAGTTCAATATCGGCACTTACACAGGCGCACGAGTGCGTCACGCACGCGATATCACGACATGGACGTATGTGCGAACAGAAGGCGAGCCGAGGCTCGGTTGCTTTTATTGTGATATGTGTCGCGACGATTATTGAAAAGCGCGAGAAAGTGTTTTCTCGCGACGCGCCGCCGCGCTGTTCTCCAATCGCGACCACTTTGACCCCGAGAAGTTATTGGCTGTGTTTCTTCTTAACACCGTCTAATATCAAAGTTAATATTGCCGCCAACAACTCCTTGAACCCCACCGTTGCCACCGCCGTCCGTCACACCCTTCCCACGCAGCGTGATTAGGCGAGAGGTGGGGGGAGGGGGGAGTTCTCGAGTTTTCCGCTCTCAAAGTCCCCGCCTCGGCGGTAAAACTTCCGCGACTTCGTGATGTGTTGCTATAACCCCGATGTGGGTGCAGAAAGGGCGAGCTTTATCGGATATATTGGGAAATCTTCATCAGCCGCGTGGGAGCTTAAGAGTCTCGTGGCTTCGAGAGTCGACTTCGTAACCGCCGCCAGTATTACATACGATATAAGTTAGCGATTTTATGTTTTGTGCAATTCGCCCTGCGATCTCCTCGTGAGAGAGACGTGTACACTGAAAAAAGAAACTAAATTTTAATATATATTTGTTTGAATAGTAAAATTCCAAGTAAATATTTACTAAACGTAAACATATATATTTATTTATGTTACAAGAACTATTAATTTGATTTATCTATCATTTTTTATTGAATAAATATTTATTTATTGTAATTAAATGTTTACTTGGTATTATTCAAAGAAATATATAATAAGATTTAGTAAATTATTTTTCAGTGTAAGAGTTGTGACTTTTGTTTTCTCTTTTCCTTCAAAACAATAAGTATCGCATTAATACTAATTGATACAACGTATGAAATGCAACATTATATGTATACAAATGTAGTTTGTTTGCAAATTGTATTTATATGTATTCCACTGCGACCACAAGGAATGAATAATGCAGCTATCGAGAATTAATACTGTCGCGAATAATGCTCATGAGATAAATATTTAACTTCTTATGAATATCCATCACGTTCCATGAGAAGTCTCCTTTGCATTATCGTTTATTAGCTTCATAAATGACCGTTGGTCTAAATTGACGGAAACTTTCAAGTGCAAAAAAGGAGTGACGTGTCGTCGTTTGTTGACGTATCATTTCGCGTTTTACACGCAGTAAGAGAGCTGCCGCACACAAAATTCCGCAACAGTGACCGTAAGACATAAACTTAACCCGATGAGCCAATCAGGATGTTGCTTTATCAGGATATTGCTTTAGGTTCATGTAATCTAACGGAAATGGAAATAATAGTAAACTTATCCATAACCTCGCAATAAGACGAATTTCAACCGGTTGAAACTCGTCTTATGGATAAGTTTACTGCTATTTTTATTTCCGTTAGAGTACGTAGTTCTAAAACAGCATTCTGTGATTGACTCATCGGCTTAAGTTCACGTCTTAAGTTCACTGTTACAGAAATTTTAGCTGCTTTCCATTTATACCGATTCTCAGATAATTCTCACTTGTGACGTCATAACTCAGTTGAATGCGCGTTCCTTTTGCATTCTGACAAATGAGATTCAACTGAGTTTTTACCCATAATCTGCACAAGATCGAGACCGTGTGCTTTAGTGAGTCTCGTAAACTCACTTCAAAGTGAGGTTATGAACCTGTATTGACATGTGATAACTTTTTACCAAAGTAAGCAAGTAGTGACGTCATTAATCTGAGTATAAAATACTCAGCTCTCACTTCAGACTCAGTTTCACTTGTGTGTAAATGGAAAGCAACTTTTGTCTGCGCCATCCCTAAACCCCAATCTACAATTGCGTAAGCGTAGTTGTAAGTGATTGTAGTTGTATAATTAACCAATCACTGTCGAATATTCTTTTTAGGGACGCATCAGATATCCGGAAAGTATCTGGTATCTGGTCTTATTCGGCACTTCTTTACTATCCAACCGGATAGCCGGATATCATTAGTATCCGGGAATATATCCGGTTGATATTTGATATCATTAAATTGATAATTTTTTCTTATACAAATGTTCTAGAAATAAGTATATTAATGATGCTATTATATAATATCTTATGGATTGTTGCAAAATTACGATCTTTTTCTCTACAGGCTTTTTTTTTAAGACACTCTCGGAATATCCGATCGGATACCGGATATCCAATGTTACATTCTGACCAGATATCCAATATCAGGTATTTTTATTACCTGATCCGGTACATCCCTAATTCTTTTCATATTCAATTGATCAGTTCTTGAACTACAATTACTTACAACTGTGCTTACACAATTGTTGAATAGGCTTAATTTTGATAATATCTCTAACTTTTGCAATTTCGGCAAAACAATCCTCAGGGAGTGAGAGAGAGAGAGAGAGAGAGAGAGAGAGAGAGAGAGAGAGAGAGAGAGAGAGAGCACTGTTCCACCGCAATTATAATGAGGAACCATAAGCACGTAGCACGGCGTGAGGCCGCACATACTTCCGCCATCGCCGCAGCGGGGCCTTATGTTACGACTTACGTTAGGTACGTGCTTATGATTTACCATTACGATCACGCGGCGGTTTAAGACGCGGCGGCTAAGCTAAGCACGACGGTACCGAGCACGTTTATCAACAAACAGTTCTTGCAACAGCCTGTTCCTAATAATCTCCCTAATTTATCAACCCTCCCGCGAAACGTGGGACAACTTTCCCTTGAAAATTTCTGCTACGTGTTCCGATAAGTTATACGCGCATGCAACGTGGGACCGAGCGTGCCGTCCGTAAATCACATGCGTTACAGTCCTCACATTAAGATACAATTCGATTTGTGAGCATTTGCATCGTGAACGTTTGTGTTCGAGTGAAGAAAAATATTTTATTCACTTAATAATTTGCTGTGTCATAACCAATAGTTTAATCTATAATATATAGATACAGTTAGTGGTACACATAAGCGTCAGCAATTCTCTAAAAGAAACCAAGCATATTAAAAATTAAAGTTACATTTTAAAATTGTATTATATTCAGTAGAATGCATTTATTTAGAATATAATATTCAATCAACATTATTATTGATTATAGCTTGTCGTCGAAACATGCTTCTCATGAGATTTTCTGCCAGTTTGTAAAAATTTTTAAATCTTCCAAAGTTCCAAGGTAACTGCTTTAAAGTAAATATTCGTGTTTCTCGAAGCTTCATCTTCATGGTTGACCAGATATTTCCAATCGGATTTTGCATCCCGAGATTCGGATATAGCCAATCCATCGATTGATGTCATTTTCACGTTTGTGAAAATCTCGTAAAAAAGCATGTCTCGGAAATCATAACAAGGTATAATTAATTATAAAAATCATGATTGAACGCCATATTAAATAAATGCATTTTAGCGAACGTAATGTACTTTAAAAAAATATAACTTTAATTTTTAACGTGCTCGGTTTTTTTTTTAGAGAATTACTGACGATGCTCTAATGCCACTATAAAATATCTTTATCAATGTCGTTTTAACGATAGACAAATGATACCTCAGTAATGCAAATTCCAAAAGACGATAATAACGCAGATTTTCTACAATTCGTTTCATCGATTTTTCTCGTAGTTTTGATCTTAGTCGCGTGATACCGCCAGCTCATCAGAAACTCGTGATCTTCGTCATCGTTCTTCGCTCGGCAGAGTCTAGAACGAATAGCGAGAAAATGTTAAAACGAGGAAAGAGTTGGTGTCTAGACAGAAGAAGGAACGTAGAAGTCTGGGAGAAGGACTTTATCTAAACACGGCGGGGTGTCGCGTGATGGATCACTGCTAGCGAGCGGCTAGGCGGATTCAGCGGAGACCGCGTCGCGATTCTCTACGAAGATCACTCGAATGCACTTCGGAGAGTTATCTAGCTGTGATAGCGATAACAACTTGCCGTGAGTGTACAAGCCTCGCTTCTTCGTCATTCTATGCGGCGCGCGCTCGTCTGCGGGAACTTTTCGCAGTAAAACTTAGATGTAGTCCCCGTAGGCGTCTAGTTTCCAACAAGGATTTCTCTTATGTCGACTTTGGGAGCTCGTTACGCGGTGAAGTAATGAGTAGACGTTTCAACTCACCGTAAAAGATGATTCGCGCCTTCTTACACTGGTTTCTTGATTATCTTTTTCTCTCTAACCTATGTCTTGCAGAAATAATGTACTGATTATATCTGTATTATATATAGTACAGAATTCGAGTACGCGTGGATGCTGTTCTCTTAAAACGAAGAACTTCGTTAAGAAGAATGTGTATGACTACTTTATTACAAGTCGGTTTGGAAATTGAAAAAGTTCTCGATGTAGCGGCATATATAGACAATACTCGTTGCTGCAACTCGCAAAGTTTAAATTGGTTACACCTTCGACTTCGGGAAGATTCATTCGACGAGTTGATAGTCTCAAATGAAACGTACAATGAGATAAGTCTCGCGCACGTTGCAACAATAAGACCGATGAGGCTGCAGGGAAAGAAAGTATTGTGTTTGGGAGAACAATAGATTTCAAGATTTCCGTAGTGCCTGGCATTAACGTCTGCTTCGACTTCGTTGAACGAGTAAATTCTCTAAAGAACGCAAAAGTCAGTTCCATTTCCATGATCCACCATAATTGGATTAAATTTCTCAGTGACGATACAATCGTTTCCTTTTTGCATTATTACAAATTGTACATTTGCGTGATATTAAAATCTTGGCACGTCTGTGTTAGGTTTCTCATTAGAAACTTTTAATATTGTAACTGTGCATTTTGATATAACGAATCGAAAATTCTAAGCTTTGAATGCGAGTCATTCATCGCTTAAAAAGCAATAACATTCAGCGCGCGAAAGCTTCCTTTTCTCGCACCGTTTCTTTTGATCAATTTATTCGATTACTAGGATACATTACTTTGATATGAAGGTTCGATGACTTATTCATCATGCGCTTTTTGCCGGGTTTATATCTTTTTTTTAACGATTAAGTAAGTGCACAAAGCGAAAAGAAACGGTAAAAAATCAAAAACGTTATAGTTATTTCTTACAACCTATTTTCGCTCAATTTTAAAACTTTATTTTTTTGTTAATAAAGTATAATTTGAAATAATTTCATATGTTCTATGAAATATTCTTTCCGATTCTGTAAATGTTTCAGTATGCGTTTAACATTAAAAAATGTTTGTGTAATTTATGTTTTAGATATTAAAACACGTTATTAAATTATTTTTGAAAATTCTGTGAAGATATGAAAAATTAACACTATAGCTATACACACTGGGGTTCCAGAAACCCCAGTGCAATTTGCTAAATCGAGATATTTTTTGCGTTTTTGAACTTTTCTTTTTCTTTGAACCTATATATTTTGAAGCTCCTTAATTCTATCGACTTTTACACATTATAGACTTGTTTCTTAATTCATTTTCCATCGAGCGAAAAAAAAATTAATTGAAATATATCCATTTTTACGGAAGTTATGGTAACAAATATGGATGGGGTTCCAGAGATCCGAGTGTGTATATCAAGAGTCGAAAAAAAGAGTGTGTATAGCTAAAATTAATATAAAATAATTAGTTTTTTAGATACTCTTAACTCTCCTCCGCTTAAGATTTTAAGAGCCATCAATATTTTGATAATGAATTTTAATAGATAAATTTAAATCTGTAAAAAATAGATAAAATATATCCGTCTTCTATGATAAAAACTCGTTAAAGCTTAACAAATATACCAGAATTTTTTCACATTTTTATAAGTCGGAACAATAAAAAAAATTGCTGTGTTTCTCGAAGATCCCTATTGCTGATGGAAGAATTAAAATTCCATGTGGCTGGCGGAGAGTTAAAATACCGAAAAGTCATTGAATACATTTGGTTGTGAATGTTTATTGCAAATTGCACGCGGAACCATTGTTTCCGAAACACAAAATAAGTGAAAGAAACGGAGAGAAAGAAAATTCGCGCGCATGAACACACGTGTTTCGGCGATTTCGGTATGAGAACATTACTGAATCGACGGAGCCAGACCATTTATTTGAAACCCACTCTGAGGAGGTATGTAAGCGAAGGGGACCGCTGCTGGACCATTTCAGACTGACGTACGAGTATTACTCTGCGGCATAATTGCGCCGTAACTCAGTCGACGCCTCCCAGCGACTGTTCTAATAACGATGATACCGTGGGTCGGGGCTAGCCAAGGGAATTTTTAACTGCGGTGAATTTGGTTAGTACGCGATGTACGATCTCCTGGTTGGTTCCTCCACGCAGACGACGCAACCATCTCTGTTTTACCTTTTTGACGGAAAAAAGACTAGAAAGTTTCGGAAAAACGTCTCTCCCCTAATGGAAAGCAGAATGGTCCAAGTTCCGACCTTCTCGTGGAAATTATTACCACGCCAAGTTCGTGGACGCTCCTTTACCGTCGTGGGGGACTAGAGGTAGCCTGGACGAGGGCAGAATGACCCGGGCCATCCCGGCTAAAGGCCGGCCTGGGGAAAATAACGGCGATAAAAAGCCGATCGCTCTCGCGGACTATGCATTTCCTCTGCTTCCGTCAGTGCCTGTCTAACGTAGTGATTTATTGAGAGAGAGAGAGAGAGAGAGAAATTGACGATTGGATATCGATCATTGTAATTCTCATATATCCATGAATGTCACGAATGGAGAGCAACGATACGCACAATGAATCGGAATGATTCTTAATTTAGAATATGTATTTTTATATTACTCCGGAATCAAATGCCGAGAGACTTGTTAAATGTGTTCGCTATCGAGTCACGGTCGCGAAATAAATGGACCGAGAGAATCGCGGAATTTTCTTCCGCGCATTCTGCCGAGTAATTCAGGAATTTTCGGAAAACATCTGTCGATGTCATCGATCAGGGCCCGCTCGTTCATGTAACTAGGTCAACGGGTCTCTTCTAGTTTCACGGTTTCAGTTGCGTTTTAGAGGATTCTCAAAAATCGTTGTGCAAACAGCATGAAAGAAATTGGAAGAAGGACGACTTTTGGCACAGAAATTCGCGGAAATTTGATGAATTTCTAATTAAGCTAAATCTATATTGTGAATCTGTGTAGAAATATATCTTAATTAGTAAGATGTATAGAAAAAAGGCAAATTATTTCTCAATTCGTTAAAGTTGGCATTTTTATTTTATATAAATAATTTTTAGCATTATATACCGATATATGTATTATATAATAGATATATATATGTTTTTTATATAATACATTCAAATTTTAAATTTAAGCGAACCTACTGCTAAAAGAAACTGCAATTCAAGAATTTGCGATTTGTAAAAGCCTCATGATTTTGCGGCGATATAATCGCCATCGACATTCAACTTGGTCCGCGACAGCCTTCGAGGTACATTAATCTCCGCGGCTGCGATAGAGAGAGGTGAGGGATAAAGAGAAAAAGGAAGCGCATCAACGTGCAAGGAATGAAGCTCGCGAAGACTGATCGATAAGACGAAGAAAAGAGAGACAGGGAGAGAGAGAGAGAGA
>NW_017297858.1:466885-469118 GCF_001594075.2 Trachymyrmex cornetzi | reverse complement strand
AGAGAGAGAGAGAGAGAGAGAGAGAGAGAGAGAGAGAGAGAGAGAGAGAGAGAGAAAGAGAGAGAAACAGCTGCAACGGTGGCTGGTAAGGAAAACTTTTGCTCGGCGCGGATGCAGGGCGTCGCAAAAAGAGACGTCACGTACGCGGCACCTGACTACCGCGCCAGGACGCATCCGGCACTATCGTCGTCGTCGTCGTCGTCTTCGTCGTCGTCCTTCCTCCGAGGAGTCGTTTCCACCCCATCGAGATCACGAGGAAAGTACCGTCGCTAGCCCAGCTAATTCCGAGCTTCGTCCCCAAGTCCGTTCCCATCCTCCGTCCGTTTCCGCCGTTCGTAAAGTATCCTGCTACGTGACGTCGCGTCGCGTACAGTAGCGGTAGAACGAGCGGCGCCGGCTCGATGCTTCGACGAGCTGTCCTCTCCGTGTCGCTGGTCGTCGGCGAAACAAACTGCCAAGAAGAATGCACGGACAAAAGCGTAACGAGAACGATCTCGCATGACGTTCGTCTCGAGGCGACGAACGGGCGAAATAGCCCCGTGTCCTTTGCACATCCTGGCAAAGGATCGACAAGATACGTTGAAGATGTTTTTGTATCCAAGTGAAGACAAGATAGAAATGTTATTTATCCATTGTATTTGAACATTTTGTAAAATGTTTTTTTTTTTAATTTTTTTTATTTAAAGAGAGGTAGAACTAGTCTACTGGCTCAAAAAGAATGAGCGTGCCAAAACAGAAATGGAAACGATGCATAATTTACGTATTACACGAGTCCTTGAAACGAGAATATGAAATGTAATCTTACGGGAGATTCCTTGCCGCGGTTTTGCCATCGGCTGAATGAATGCTGATTAGACTGCCAGACGCTTGCGCTTGCCCTAAATAAAGTTCGTTATCGCACCGGTTCTTTAATATGAATGTCGATGAAAATGTAGAGAGAGAAAGAGAAAGAGAAAGAGCGTTCCTTACGCGCCCTTCTTCTTGTAACTCGTCTCCAACTGTAATGATGTTACTGGAGTTCAGAGACAGAGTTTATTCTCGCCGCGCCGCCCGCGCCGCCGTCGCCGCCGCCGCCGCTGGCAGAGGAGTAAGGTACGTGGCAGCCGACGGAGGTAAGGTAGGTATCTCCTTCCTGGAGCTTCTCCCGGTGTTTTATAAGCCTGATGAATGTGGATTAGACTTCTAGGGCGTTCCCATCCTCTTCAGCGTCGCTCGTTTTGTCCTTGCACGTCTGGTTTTCTTCTTTATCATCGTCTTCGCCTCTTCTCTCCCGGCTTCTCCTTCTTCATCCTCCTCCCGCGCGTTCTTCTTCTCCGTTTTCTTCTTACCGACACGGAACTCCTTCAAGATTATGCAGATCCGACATCCTTGCCACTATTTTTTTGCTTTACCACGGCGAGAAGCTAATTTTTGCACTAACCGCTCGGCTCTGAAGATAAATGTTGGCTGGGGGCACTTAATTCTGAGAGAAAAACGATCGATCGTAGCCCCCGTCGTATTTAGGTATTGAACGACCATTGAGAACGCTTTTACTCGGGTTCTACGATCGTCCAGCAGATTTATGCACGACCATGGAATAAAGAACCACCCCATAGCTTCACGTTGTACTCGTGTCCCTTATGTCGATACAATAAAACAGTAATTTTCTAAAAAAGAAAATGAGAAAATGGAGGAGTACAAAGATATCTTGGAGCTATGTGTATTGAGGGGCAAATAACACGGACCGGAAATCGATAATCCACCGGACAACGTATAGCCGGTACTCTCCACCGCGGAAATCCCTTGAAAATTCCGTTCGCTATAATCCGGAACAATTGGCGGAAAATGCTTGGGAAAATCAATTTACGGTTATAAACCGTCCGACAAAATCCGGGATAAATGTGCACGATAAAGCCGTACGGGACGATCTTCATGGTACGACATACCATTGACGATTTCGACGTAATTAGCGACGCGACCGACGATCCTTAGTCTTTCGATCCTCTTCTTTCGCTCGCCACCCTGTCCAGTCTTTCTTTCCCTCTCGCGGCAACCGTTCACTCTCTAATCTTTTCAGGAAATAACGAGGAGCCCGGCTATCCGGCCGGATGAAAAATGCTCCTTGAAACACGAAGTGGGCGACACCGGCAGATGCCGGTTAGAACGACTCTCGAGGCAGAAGACAGATGTCAAGCCGTTACGTGAGGTCCCGCTAACTACGTAATTACATCATTCCCAGCTCGCCGGACCGCTG